>NW_005054342.1:4671400-4693779 GCF_000277835.1 Geospiza fortis | reverse complement strand
ATCTTTTTCCCACGGGGCAGGAGCCGGGGCGGGGAGTGGGGAAGAAGGGAGCCCAGAGCCAGCTAATGTTATCGCAGCGGCTCACCCGGAGCTGGCCAACGTTATCAATCCGGCTCCGGTGACTTACAGGTGGACCAGGGGAGGGAATCGAACCATTCAATGGTCTCCAGTCCCCAGACATCTAATAAAAGAATTATGTAAGGCTAAAAAAGAATTTGGGAGCCAAAGTGAATATTTTAGGGGACTTTTGAATGCCTCCATTCTAGAATCGGAGCTGGTAGCCGCGGATTTAAAGCAAATCTTCCGATGTCTTTTAAACACGGCCCAGTATTCTAGATGGGAAGCAAGTTGGAAAAAGGGCGTTGCTGACATCTTGCCTCAATTGTGGGAAAACCCTGAAATAGGGGAGGACACGGATGGGGAAAAATTGACAGTTGGGCACATCTGTGGGGAGGGAGATTGGAGCAGGGCACAAAAACAAGCTGAGCACATTCCAATAGAAGCGCTCAATCGTAGTGCGCAAATAGCTGCTAAGACGTTTTTCAGAATTGTGGCGGGGGTGCCGGCGGTCCCGGTTTCTCATGTCTTCCAGGGCCCTGCGGAGTCCTTTGACGATTTCGTAGTCCGCCTGCTTGCTGCAGCAGAATTTGAAGAGATGGATGAGAGTGCTAGGGGGCAGTTGGTCAGGATCATTGCCATATCAAATGCCAACGCGGCGTGCCGAGCCGCCATCCTCAGTCTGCCCCTGCACCCGCGCCCCTCCCTCGGGGACTTGCTGGAGGTCTGCGCCCTCAAAGTGCCAACCCTTCAGAGGAGCGGCGATCTGAAGAACGCACCATCTTCATGCCGGGTCGCCGCCGTAGACCTTCCAGAAACGGAGACGGGGGAAGAAGCCGCCCCTGCTGCAGCCACGCTGTCATCTCACCATCCACAACCGGGATCCAGTGCCCCAAAATCAAATCGCCGCAATCAGTCCGCCTGCTATCTATGCGGACGGGAGGATCATTGGATGCCTGACTGCCCGCTCCGACAAGAATTTTACGCTTTTAAGCGGGAGCGGCAGTCTAAGCGTCCCATGGGAGGACATCCACAAAAAAAACAGAGACAGAGCGTAGTTCTCCCCTGTGCCAAGATACAAATCAAGGCGGGAAATTAAGACCAAAACGCAGAGGGAGGGAGCTCAAGCCCAGCCCGCCGCCAGCAGACCTCAACACACCAGAGCTCAATGACTTTCATATTGCCGGACTTGACAAATACCTGATTGTGACAAATGATGTGGATGTGACTAGTCTTTCCTCTCTAGATCCGGGGCTTCCACTAGAACCCGCTTTAACAACTTCTGCAGTTCTCCTTTCAGGTTGCAGACGACACAAGCACTCCATTTGCGAGGTTCCAACATCCACATCTGCTTTGCACCCTGGTGATCCTTGGAGCCTGCCTTCTATCTGCCACTCCATGGATTGTTCCCCAGCCCAAAGAAAACATCTGGAAGTTGCTAGCACGTTCCCTCGGCCAAGATCACATATGCCTGGATTCCAAAGCAGCAGAGAACCCTCTTGCTTCTTGCCTGGTGGGGATCCCTCTTCCTCCCGAAGCCCTTCTCTCTAAATCCCTCTTATTTTTCTGGGGGCATGTGGAAAACCCCCCCTGCCCACCAGCTGCCCATTTTAGACCAAGAACCTGTTGAGTTTGATTTGCTCGGGTCCACAAACGCTTCCCTTTGCTTTCAGTTTACCCCTGCAAACTCTAACAACTTAATAGAAGTGAGGCAAAACAAAGAGAAATTTACCACCAAAGAATGGTGTCAGACACTTGCAACCATTCGGCAGACCTCCACCATAAATAACATGCCTCAAGCCCTTCCCAAGGGGTATTTCCTTATTTGTGGTGACCGAGCCTGGGCAGGCATCCCCTCTCGCCTAGTCGGAGGACCCTGCACATTTGGGCGGTTGACCCTGTACGGTCCCAATGCGACCGAAATTAATAATTGGCAGTCCCAAAGTAACAACGAGAACCTGATCCGCTCCAAAAGAAACGTTGAAAATCTGGACCCAGACTGCAACTCCAAAATTATCCATTGGTCAGTATCCAAAAGAGTTGCAGTCTCTTTGTTTTTGCCCTGTGTTTCAGCCGGAAAGGCTTTGGGTGAATTAGGCCAGCTTGAGTGTTGAGTAGTCAAACAGGCGAATCTTACATCAACCGCCATAGCAGACCTCCTAGCAGACGAGAAAATTACCAGGAAAGCGACTCTTCAAAACAGAGCAGCACTTGACTACCTGCTGCTGCTACACCACCATCGTTGCGAAGAGTTTGAGGGGCTCTGCTGTTTCAATTTGTCATCAAGGGCCGAGGACGTGCAAAGAACAGTCTCTAAGATGCAAGACATGATCCACGATATAAAACAAGAGACTGAGAATTGGCTGGGGAACCTGTTTTCTGGACTTGGACTTTCTGGATGGGCCAGGTCGCTTTTAAAAGACATTTTAATAGGAATTTTTGTTATTTTGGCCGTGATTTTAGGTTGTTCTATTCTTTGGACAATTGTTAAGAGACTGCTTCAGAAAATCACCTCCGTGCTGAGTGTCAATTTTGCCAGCCTGACTTCCCCAACAAACGTTGAGGAACCAACATATATGGACATGGCATGCCAAGTCAACGCTGCTGAACATGATTCTTCTTGCGAGCCAGGCCAGAAAGACATTTATGAAAACGTCGAACTGCAAAACTTCTAAAGACTTTGCCTTATCTCCCTCGTTGGTTTTTTTTCTACATAAGAAATGGGGAGATGTTGTGGTGCAGTTGCTTAGCATTACGGTTTACAGTTATGTCGACAAAAGCTAAGGTTCAAGCTATAATTTTATGTTAGTTCTGTATTAAGTTGGTATGTTCCATTCCCCCTATGTTCAGTTAAAAATGGTTCTGTCTGGGCTCCCTTTCCCGCCAGTGCCCTGTCATTCCTCCCTGTTGCTTGGTAACTGCTCCAACCCCCTTAAGTCAATCATCTGGTCCCTCTTCCGTTTCCCTGGTTACTTTGTCAACCCCTCCCCTGTTACCCTGGCAACCTCAGTGTCAGTCACTCTCTGTCCACACCCCGGTCCTAGAAACTTCCACTCCGGGCGGGGAGTGATTGGGCTAGGGGTTGCCATCCCTCCCCAATGAACTCCCTATTGGTTCTTGTGTTCTGTCAAGTATTTTATTGTGTCAGTCCCTCTCTGTCCGCACCCCGGTCCTAGAAACTTCCACTCCGGGCGGGGAGTGATTGGGCTAGGGGTTGCCATCCCTCCCCAATGAACTCCCTATTGGTTCTTGTGTTCTGTCAAGTATTTTATTCTGTTACATGACTGGCCAGGGGGTGGGTTGCGCTTCCCCTCTGGGAGTCTTTATAATCTCTGTTTTCCCCACCCACAGGGCAGTTCCTTGCAACTTCCCTCCTCTCCCAAATAAATCCTTACCCTGCTGCAGAGAACTGTCTTGCTTCTCTTCGTTCCTGCGCGTCTAGCTGGAAGCTCTTCCTGCTCCAAGGCCAAGGGTGAAGCTCTCCTACCTCTGCCATAGGGAGTCGCCCTAGGAAGCGGCCAGCCAGAGCCTGTCTCTACCTGGAGCCGCCGCAACGCCGCTTCCCCAGCCAGGCTGCTGGTGTGTTGGGGGCTAGCTGGAGCTCAGGCACTGACACTCCAGCATATTACATCATGCAGTCCATTTTTTTCAATACAGCATGGACTGTAAAACTTTATGCTTTCAGGACCAAAAGTAGTTGGCATAAAACATGTATCCAGTCTAGATATGAAGCCATCTGGAACCAAAGATGTATCAGGAGTTGAGTATATCCTCCTCCATTTCCCAGGGGTTTGACTGCTTGGGCCCCAGGCTGTGCAGCTGTCCAGCCTTGAACCAGAACTGCAAGTCTCATTGATGGGACCATTCTTTTCTCTAGATGCTTTCAAGGTGAGACTCTTGTCCTTGGTCTCTGCCTAAGCCACATGGTAGCTCTACCATGCCTAGTGTTTACCAGTGACCCAGACTCTGACTCGCTGTCTTGATTTCCAGGCTTGACCTCAGTCTCAATTCATCATTTCAGTCTTGTACAGTGATCTGGGCTGTTGGATGAGCCTGGTTACCCTCACCCCTTGTCAGTGTGGTCACTACCCCTACCTGCCCTGCTGTCACTGCTCTCTCCCTTCCTTTGCTGGGCAGCTCATGGTTGGACCAGATCTACCATTACTTCCCTTGGGAGCTCTCTCCAGCAGGTCATTACCTCTGCAAAACAAAATCAGAAGAAATACATCTTTTTGAACTACTAACTAGTTATTCTTGCTGGTTTTCCCACAGAACTGAAGAACATCAATGCCTCCTCACCATAAGGAAGGGATTACATGTTTTGATCAAATCACTGTTTGATTTCCCGTAGGGATGTAAAGGAAGTTCTTGAAGTTGTTCAGTCTCAGGCATTTCCTTTTATCTCTTAAATAATTTACAAGCCCTTTTCTACATCATTGGCTTTTCAACACGCTTATGAAACATTATGAGCAGAGCAGCATCTCCTATTTCTTTATGTTATATAGAGCACATCATACAGAGATCATGTTCTGTGTCACATTGCCTATTTCTGGAAGTCCTCTTAGCTCTGCCATATCAAGATTGCACATTCAGATGCTTGTTCACTGAGGTGCTCCATCCTACTCACAGCAAACTACTTTTGACAATGCACTTGCCCTTCTTAGCTCCCACTCCCTTCATTGCCTTTTTTGTTCTTGGGTCAAATTTGATGAAACCCCAATTATGCAACAGTGTGGATTTCTCTGCCCCATGAGAGCAGGGCACTTGTGCTGTCCTTCTGTGTGGCAAAACAGAAGGTCAGAACAGCAGCGTTTCTTTAAGGTGGTGAAGAATTGATGAGGCTGGTTAGGAAGACAAGCCTTGTTGTAAATCTGGTTTGTTGAGGAGATAAAGATGCACTCAAAGACACTCTGATAAAGGTCAGAGGGCCCTACTGCTGACTCAGTACATGGAGGAAGAGGATCAAAGTGTTTATTCTACTTCTTTTATCAACTATAAATTTTGACCAAAAGTACCTGAGACCCTCATTAAGCTCCATTAACATATTAAATTACTCACCTCTTGAGATGCAAGTGAAAGAGAACATGGGATGTGTAATACAGTTATGACTAGATAACACATGATTGTTCTACTCTACTGGGATGGACCCAAAATTGTCCTATAAAAGGAGGGCTTCAAGCAGAAGGGGTTGAAGGGGAAAAACATCTTTGCCTGCTCAAGGTCAGTCAACAGACCATATCTCTCCTCTTCTCCCAGAGGGAAGCCTTTGCATGAGCTTTGCACCTCCATCTGCAAAGCTCATGCAAAGCTGGGAATATTCATTTATAAATATATAGCATTATTAGATCTTACTAATCTTTCTATGGCAACATATATGAACATTGTAGTTGGTGCATTTACCACCCACAATCCTGAACTTGCTTGCCTGGTGCTTCAATAAATCCATGAATCTCAAACATTCCTAGTCCTTACTGAATTAATCAGACCTTCAGTAATGCTACAGCAGTTTTTCCCCTATAATTTGCCAAGCATCAATGTAAATCCAACTCACCTAGTTATCCAAAAAGGGTAGATAAGATGTCCTAAGGCCAGACAAATGTTAACATCTCATTCTTCCTATAATTTCCAAAGTGTTTCCAGATGTATTTTTATAACCAATGTAGATTGTCTCAAATAACATTGTGAGAATTAACTTAGTGTTGTCATTACATTGCAAAGGTTCCATATTGTTGTCTCCTTATTGTAAGAGTTTCATACCTCCTTGACATTTCTCGTAGGCAGCTCCTCTAAGCACTGACTCTTCCTTCTTCTCACAGTAGCCAACTGACTCCAGTTCCTCTCTCAACCAACCAACCCAGTCTTTTATAGCACTGTTCTTATTGGCTACAGCTGTGGCCTGTTAAAGTCAGGCCTGTTCTTAATCTCTAATAATTGTCTTGGCTGCAACTCCTTAGGGGTAAGATTACTTTCTATACTATCTTTATTTTCTTATATTCTATCCCCCTACAACTTAGACCTGCTAATTCCAGAGCATTCATGGAAAGGTGATTCTGAAGGAATCCTAATAACACATCTTTTGACTCCTGGAAGAAAAGCACAGAGATTTTAATGATAGCATGAGGTCAGAGGAGCACTGAGGGATACACACAGCTGTTGGATGGAACTGCTCACATAGGTTCTACGGAATTGGCAGACTGGAATTTAAGTCTGCAGCCCCAAAGGGCTGACCTTATGAAGCCTGTAAGACAATTCAGATAACCATTATACACCTAGGTCTGCACCACTAACAGGTTGACACTACAAGGTTTGGGCACAAAGTCTTCAAAAGTTATAGGCAGGAGACTTCCAGAGCATGTCCTCCCTTTCCTGCACACATTATGGCCTTTTTACACAAGGATAACTGGCTTGTGTACTATGCTACACAGGAGATAGCAGAGCGGCTTTTAAAAGTTTCTTCTTTTTTGTGCCAGAGAAGATGGAAATGGTGTAGCTGCACTAGCCCCTCATCCATGGCACAGCAGGAAAGTACCTTACCTACTGGGTAGAGAACGGGCTAATAGAGTTATCTAAACTCATTGCCCAATATGGCTTAGATTTTTTGGTTTCAATCATAATGAAAAATCATTGAAATTTTTCTTTAAAATAAAGAAGCTCAGCCTATTTCCCTCAACCATCATCTTTCCACAATCCCTTCCACTTTATCAAAACATCCACACAATTATGCTTCAGACTGGTTTATTTCTTAATATTTCTTTCAGCCTCTTTAAGCTACATTTCTGGATCAATGCCCATCCTAGCTGTCTTTCTAAGGAAATTAATTTGAGTCATATCATATCTTGGCCTCCTGCTTTTATTTCTCTATCATGCTTTTTAGAGATATATATTTGTTTGTGACTGTTTTGAGAGCTCAGTTCTTTCTTAATTTAAATCTAGCTATCCTTCATCTGTCCTGAGGTGACTTTATGATGCTGAATTGTATCCCCATTCTTCTGTTTAGCCCAGAAATAAGTTTTGCACCTTTAAAACTAGATCTGAGAGTGAAGGGGGGAAGAAGGAGAGGTGGTGGAATGTCTGAGGCAGTTGTATTCAAAAACATTGGAGATAACAGTTTTCCTTCTCGCAGCCTGTGTTGTCTGCAGTATGGACATGTGGGAGAGAGCTCTCCTTTGCTTTTTAGTTAGTTTTATTTTTAGATAGCTGAGGCAGAGAAGATCTCGGGTCTGTGGTTTTTCTTTTTCTTGGAACTGTTCAAACCTGCTCTGGACTGAAAACCCAGAAAAGCACCAGGAGCTCACACCTGTGGCCCACCAGGGCTGGCCCACAGCATTTTCCAGCACAGGAGGGACTGATAAGAGACTAAGTGAGCCAAGCTACACCCCATGGAAAGGACACTCTGAATTTGCCATATCTTCAGAACAGCAATATGTTCCATTGTTCAATATTACTCATTTTTTATGCTTGAATATTTTGTGTGAATGTTTTGCTTGTTAAAGAAAAAGTTTTTTTCCACTTTTCTCCAAGGAAATCTTTCCCCAAACCAGTAGGGGAAGGGGCCACTTGAATCTGCGTTCCAGAGGGATCCCTTTTGGAGTTTCATCCCAAATTTTCCCCAAACCAGGGCATCATCTTTCACTAGTCTTGTAACTGCAGCTGTTCCTGCAACAGCCTTTAAGAGTTAATCAAAAAAGAACAGCCATTGGTAATTGCAAAATTCACATTGAACATTATCCTAGTAGCCTCAGCCTAAAATTTTATGCTAGATTTAGCACATGGCCTGCATTAGTCCCAGCCCAGCTGCTGCTCTGGGCACCTCTTGTGCACAGTTCCTGCTCCTTCACTCTACAGTTGTACTGCAGCACATTTTCAGCAGCCTCAGATATTGCTCCTGCTTCATCACAGTAAAGATTGAGCCAAGACATTTAATTATTGATTTATATGTAAGATACCACTATGAGCAAGAAAACAAATGATTCAGTGCCTCTGCCAGCATCAGTCTTACTAAAATTGCAGCATGAGTTATTTTTTTACCTCCATCCTCTCAGAGATAACCAGGTTCTTTTCTAGTCCAAAAAGAAGATAATTCCTCTAGTTGGAAAAATTCAACTTCAGTCTGTACTAGAAATTTGAGGAGAAAAAGGGAAAAAAAAGGAATTATGCAAATGGGAAAAGCATTTTTTCCTTCAAATAGGTCTCATTTCCATGTCATTTACTCATATAATAATTTTACACGAACTGGATTTTGGGATGGAAAGACTACTTGTGAGGAACAGGGAAAGAATGCTTGTCTGTGTTAATAGCAATTATCCTCAAATTTTATTTTTCCACAGGAGGAAGAGGCTATTAGAGACATGTAATTACGTATGAGAAAGAAGCAGCAAGGGCTGTACCTGGCTGCCCTTCTGGGCACCCTTGTTCTCCCACATTGTGCTACCAGGGACTCACCTGCCTGTGCTGGTTTTATCTTCTGCTATAGATAGACCCAGCCTCTCAAAGGCACATCCGTTCTCCTCAGCACCATCCACTCATTTACTAAAAGCAAACCTCCTGCAAATCCTGCTCCTCAAAGGCAAGAAGTGCTCCAGAAGAGAATTCAGCTTCAACATTTATGGACAGCTATTGTATTTGCAGGGAATGCCCTGGCAAAGGTAGGGCATCTGACTCGATGTTTTCAGAAGGCTAATTTATTACTTTATAATACTATAATATATTCAAGAATACTATACTATACTGTACTAAAGAATACAGAAAGGATACAGACAGAAAGCTAAAAAGATAATAATGAAAACTCGTGCTTCTTTCCAGAGTCTTGACACAGCTTGACCCTGATTGGCCAAGGAGTGAAAACAACTCACACCAGAATCCAATGAAACAATCACCTTTGGGTAAACAATCTCCAAACACATTCCACACAGAAGAAGCAAATGGGATAAGAATTGTTTTCCTTTTTCTCTGAGGCTTCTCATCTTCCCAGGAGGAAAATGCTGGGCGAAGGGATTTTTTCAGAGAATGTGAATGCCACAGACAGCAAAGGGTCCTTGAGCAGCAAGGGCATAATTAACTGTCATCTAATCCTGCCTGTCTTCAGCCTCCAAGCTCCTTCCTGCTAGCCTGTGCTTTGGGCTTCAGGGAAGGGCCTGAAGGAAACCTGAGCAAATGGAAATTCCCAGCTGACACTTCCTTTCTTTAGATCTTTTCCCCTTAGTCTTTAGGAGTAACAGGCTACACATATATTTGCATGTAGGTTAATACTGTAAGGAATCATCTATATTTGAGTCTGTCTCAGTATTTGATGCATCACTTTTTTAAGCTTTAGCCTTGTTAACCACACAGGTCTTCTGTTAAGTTTCTGTTAAGGCAGAAATATCATAAAAGTGATATTGCTTATAGTTACATCCTCAGTACAGGAAACTGTATCAAAAAATAAGATCCTCTACTTTTAAGTCAGTCTCCCTTGGGTTGAGACTGAGAAGTTTGAGCTGAAGTGCATCATTCAAAGTTACAAGAAAGTGAAACAATTGTATGAAAGATTGCATAGCTCATTATTTTTCAGCACAGACTAGACCATAAACGTTTTGCACATTAGCAAGCACTTACACATGGTACCAAAAATTACCAGGTAAGAGCAACAACTTACCCAGCCTATCCTTTGAAACAGAGCAAAAGCCCCAGAGGCATCAAGCACTGTGAAGCCCTGAAGCTCTTTCAGTAGAGGAGCAAGTAAATCCTTTGTTCTTCTCCAGATGTTTCTCTTCTCACGGATACATCTAAGGCTTTATCCCACCTGAACATCACTGATGTTTTCAACACTATAATTTCACCAGTTACAATTCCAGTGGCTGAGCATTCCTGAAATAAACATGCCAAATGGCTTCTGTGTGAATCTTGTGTGATCACCTAGCCTCAGATCTGCCAGGTGAACCATGTTAAAAAGACTTGAAAAGGTGTCCTTTGAGCTGTGGGGTCTCTCCCATATCCCTGAAGTCTAAAAGTACCTCACAGTCAGGATTTTTCTCAAGCAAATGCAAGAGAAAAGTGTATGGGAAGTCACTCCCATGACCTCTGAAGCATGGTGATGGGACTACCTTCTGTGGACACAGACTCCCCATTTCAAGCAGAGTTTCTTGTCCCTCTCCATACTCCCTTCAGCCTCGACTCCCTTTCTGCCCACTTTGCCTGCCAGTTTGTTCTGCTGGAATAGAACAGGAGCCAGTCCCTTCTGCCTTGCTGCCACAAGGACCAGTGTGATCAAAACCCAGCAGCTGGGGAAGAGGTAAGCAGGCAGCTTTTCTCCCTGCTGCCCACTGGCATGACTTTCTCTTAGGTATATAACATGCAACATTCCCATGTTGAAGCACAGGCCAGTTAAAAATAATTCCACTATGGGGACACTGCTTCATACTCATAGTGGCATTCTCCATTTTCATCATCACATAGCACAAGATTAAAATATATCAAGACCTGTACAATGATCAAAAATGTTTCAAAAAAGCCCTCCCTTGCCATAAAGGATGGGAGGAAACCTCCACACTGGTGTAATCAGTCTATACAGGTACAGCACACCATGTGGTACGGGTGCAGCTGCTGTAAGTTATTCTGAAATGGCTTAAAATGAGATTTGCCAGGGTTTGGGGCCAGTTCTTGCCTTTGTTCTGAATGATTAAGTGAATTATCTCTCTGAAAGGAACATAAAGTATAACTTTCATGTATGCATTCAAGAACCGATTTTTTGCCTATTTCACAAGAGCTGCCTGTGTATTTGAGCTTTCCAGGATCTTGCCCCTGAGTGAGCCATAATTTATAAAAATTCAGATTCATGCTGGGCAAGAAAGGGAAGAGGACCCTGGGAACCAAGGGCTGCAAGTCTGAGAGCTGAAAGTATTTGGCTGATGGTTTGCAGCAGATGGCTCACCTTAAACATTACATTTCCTTCCCTAAGTGTATAGAAAATTATTTAAGGCATTACAACAGGGTTTTTAATATAGCACTGATGCTTTCCTATTTTAGAACCATCTTTCCCTCCAAAGTGTTGGCCTACTGCCCAAGAATTCAGCATAGGGCTGCTCTTCAGTGCAAGTTTAGGATTTACCAACCCATCCACCTATTTCCCTTGTGGCAGAGCTCCACATTGTGGGAGGAACGTGCACAGGAGCAACAAAAACAAGGGATGCTGAGAAGAGAAAGCATTATCCAGAATTTACTCTGCTATTTCAGTAATCAGTTTTTCACAGTAATGATATCAGGCAAAAACTCTAATCTTTTTTTTTTCAAAGAGACTTATGATGACAACATTGTTTTATCCTAGTCTTCCCAAGCATGTTAGATGCAGCACAGAAATGGGGAAGTAGAGAGCCATTCAAGTCCAATCAACTACTTAAATACAGACCCAGCTAAACTAATGGTAAATTTAGATGTCTTGGAACCATAGGCACAGATCAGCATCCAGAAACAGCTAAATCTGAAGCTAGAAAATATGTTCATCTTGGTGAAGCAATGATTTGCTTTAAAAGTGCATGTGTTAGAATTTTCTATGCTATCATTTCATACCTGTTTAGTTTCTCAATGGATTTTAGACTTTAAAATGGAAACTGCATGTTTGCCTGTATTATTTTTAAGAAAAGTTAGTAAAGGAGGTACTGCCTATTAGTTACCTAAAATGCAGGATATGAGAATCAGAATGCAATGACCTTTAAAAATGAAGTTGCTCAGTACCATAAAATTTTGTTTGTGTGCCATGACTGGGTGACATTTTGTTGTGCCAATTTTCTACTTGGCAAAAACTTCAATTAAAAAAATAATTCTTCCAGCCTGTTAGTGACAGTGATCAGCCTATTCTGTGTAACAATTTCTTCTCATGAGGCCAAATTCTGCTCTATCAGGGGAGGCAAGCCAGGAGCTGAGGGTGACCACAGGGCAGGCAGTGCCTTCTCCAGCAGGGCACAGTCCCTGAGCAGGGCTAGCAGGGCACAGTGGTGACTGGCAAAGGCAGGGTGACAAATCAGATCTCAGTCTTGGAGATACAAACAGTTCAGGCATGTCAGGGAGCTGGCTGGGAGCACACACTGCTGTGAAATAGCTCACAGGCCCTGGGAGCAGTACAGGACAGTCCAGCCACCCCACAGGTGCTGAAGAAAATGACAGTCCTGTCCATCTGCACCCCTAAGCCATGTGACATCTTTCAACTTCTCCAAGAAGGGAAGATCTCTGCCTCATAGTAGTCTTCTTCCTGACTCCATCCTTCTTGTACAGGTTCAGTTCTTCATAGGTTTATGATATAGCAATATTGCTATATCAGCAAACACTTTCACTGAAGAGTTAAATTAGAATTTCATGGAAAGGCTACATTTGGGCATTTCTTGTCTGCAGCACCATTTTAAGATAATTTATGCTTAACCCACATGGGCCATCTGAACCGTCCAGACTTTCAAACAGATTATAAAAATACACAGGCTACTGTTAAGTTGCTGATTCACTTTGTAAGTATTTCTTAAACTAAAGAAAAATAGTTTGACAGCAAGGACACTGTTCATTTAATTCTAGCATATCAGTATGGGGTCAATGACAATGACTTCTGTTGCATAAAAGTTCAATAATCTATATTGATCTCCCATTTCCTCTACATTTCACTGTAGGAAGCCTATTGCAGCAATATTTAAGTGTCTGACTAGAAAGGAGGTAGAAAACACAAGGTTTCACCCTTTCAAAAACATTAGTCATTGGAACACGGGTAAGCAACCAAAAATACTTAGAGTAGAATAGAAGAGTTTGAAGTTTGAAAACAAATCCTAGGAAAAAAATTATCCACTAAAAAAACAGCAGAGAGGGAGCTCTGAAAGCTCATACAAGAAGAGGGACTGTGTCAAAATTTGAATAAGAAGCGAAGACCAGCAGCCAAAATTACAGTTTTTCTGGCTGTTACATTTTGCATAAATGATGCAGATTGTAGTTCTTGTCATGTGGGACAGGAGACAGACCTAAGGCTCCCTCTGTTGGAGGGAGCACCGCCGAGCACCACCCCAAAGGACAGAGGGAGCTTAACAACAGCACTGCACTGCAATATTTACACCCTAGGCAAGTCTGACAGGCTGGACAATTGCCAGAGAAGGTGGGGAGATGACACTTGTAATTTCTTCAGAGTGGACATCTGTTCTCCCAGGTTCTCTAGCTTTTTCCCTGGGAGCCAGACAAGTACTAGCATACCTTGGCCCCTATAGAGGAATTTCCTGTGACAAAGGAGAACCCCTGTCACATATGCACACAGTGGCATTTGGGCAGTCAAATGTTGTCATGCTATTTTGGAATGCAGAGAAATGCTGCTTTTTCCTCTGCAGTGTGGAAGAAGAGACACTGAGCCAGCAGTCCTCAGATTGCTTTTCTACATCCCCCTCACCATAAGTGTGTTCTGCATTTTGGATGCTCCTCCCACGTAAGAGCTGCTTTTGGTTTGGGTGGATGCAGGGTGGGTGCTGGCTGGAGTGTAGCAGGGAAGGTGGCAAGCAGAGGGCAGAGGGAGAAGGGGACAAAGTAGCCCCTGCCAGCCAGGCTGAGAAAGGACTCAGGAGAAGGCTGTACCTGCTGCAAGCCACACCAGCACCCCTGAGCAGGATAAGGAGACAGTAGTAGAAGAAGGCTTTTCCCTGCAGCTCTCAAAATCCACAGATTGCCTCAGCCACACTTTTTGGTGAAGCCTGCCTCTCACCCAAAGGGAGCCTTTTAAGCACTTTGCTCCCTATGTAATTTTCTTGCTTTCCTACCTCCCCTTTCAGCAGCTCCCCAGGGACAGGCCATCTTCCCTCATCAGAAGATGTATTCCCCAGATCCCTAATGAAGCATCCATTATCAGTTTTAGAATAGCTCTGCTAAAATGCCATGTCCTCTCCAAAGATCATAAACAGTAGCCCACAGCCCAGCATCCAATTAATGAATTAAGATGTCTAGCTTTACTGAAGAAAATTGTTGTCAGGAAATGAAAAAACCAGGCAGGATAAGAAAAGCACACATAAACCAAAACAAAACACACACCAAAAAAAAAAAGAAGTGAAAGTGTTGACTCATATTCATTATTAACTCAAGGCCTCAAGAGAACAGTGCTGATGTGAAAGTTAGAAACTGAGGAAAAAACCTCAGAAGGCAGGTAGAAGACAACAGCTCATCAAGACAGAGGACTATCCTGCTCCAAGGAGCAACAGAGACTGATGTTTTCCCACATGACTGACCAAGAAGAACATGTTGCCCTGGGGTGCTGAGGCTTGCATGCCAGACATGTTAGGCCATTTATCCCCACGGGTTAGACCTCGCTCCCTTCTGTCACATCCACCAAGGAATAATTGCTGGGTACGCAGAAACCTGTATGCTCCTGCTTGCAATCCTTTGTGCATGGAAAAAGATGCCCAAACTTTACTGAACCGGTAGAAAAGAAGGCTCACAGTCCAGATGCTCAGGTGGCACTTGAGGTGCCACTTTCTCCTCACCACACCACTGTTGGTAGGTCCACTTGCCCAAACTTAAATACTGAGAAGAGCTCAGCTCTGAATCTCAGAGCCTCACTGTAATGCATTCATTTCACAGTTCAGATCAGCAAGTGTTCACATGTATATGCTTTAAGCACTACTGCAAATAGCAGGCTGTTTGTTTTCTTACTTGCTAGGAAAAAAACCCATTTCTATCCAATTTTTCTCAGCACCTCAGCATGGGGATCATTTCCTTGAGCCACTGTGTGGTGGTAGCCCACCTTGCAGGCAAGCTATGGCTTTGATTCTGCTATTATTGTTCTTTCCATTTAGATCAGTTGAGAGTTTTTTTCTTTTTGAGGAAATTCTAACAGCCATGGCTGAAAGCCTCCCTGCTCTAACGTGGCAGATGTTTCAGCACCTGTCATTGTCCCTGGGTATGACAAAAGTTGTTAAAAGGAATGGCAGGAGGGGGAGGGGGGCAAAACAAGCAAAACAAACAGACAAACAATGATTTATTTAAGGTCCCAAAGAGGGAAGTCTCCCATATATCAATTTTGGGGGTTGGCAAAACTGAAGTCAGCCAAACAGAGTCCAAAAGAAACATTAAGGTAGAGAATTATTCTGTTCCAGCTACTGTCTAAATCTCAGACAGGAGGGAGCTTCAGGCACTCCTGCTGTTCTATTGCTGAAGTAGCAATTATCTTATCTCCCTTTCACAGTGCTATTATGCAGGCAGTCTCATTTGAAGGAAAGATGTCCTGAAAGAAAAGATTTAAAAATACTCTTTTGTTCACAGGTTCCTTTTAGAAAGTGTTGTTTTGTTCTGTTTCCTTTTTCAAGTGACATTTATTTGACAAAGGAACCTCATAATTTCATTGAATTTAAGATTAGATCATTAAACCTGAGACATTATTGTTTGTTATGGTCATCCATGACTGTCCACCACAACATCTCATTTCAGCAGTGGTCATCATTAAAATCATAATTAAAGTACTCTTAATCAGTAAAACTAGAGACAGTATGATGCACATCAAAGAGCACTTTATCTCTCTGCAGTCTATACATAGGAACACTTGCCCTGAAGGTTCCTGCAGTATTTGCTGGATATCTCACATAGCCAGTAAACATTTCCCAGCACTTCAAAGTTAGTGACAGCTAAGCACAAGGATTCCTGTTCTCCAGGTTCATTCTGTCAGTTTAGCACCTAATACCTTTTGTGCAAAAGGCAGCTGCTGCCAGGGTGCCAATAATCACAATCTCCCTATAGCCTGGATAAATACAACACTGTGACAACTATCAGTAGAACTGTGAGAGGGACCAAACCCTTTGCAGTAAGTATTTGAGGAAAAAAACATTATCAAATGAATCCATAAGACAGATGTATGTCAAAGAGAGCCTTAAATATGTAAGTCCAATAGCTGAAATAAGAAGAAACTCAGTAATTCAGTTGTCCTATGTCCCTTGTTCCTCATCTGCTAAAGACAAGAAACATGACTTCCAATTTCACCCAAGTAGTCAGCTTTCCTGTCAGCTGCTTTGCATGAAGTCAGACCAAACTCAACCCAAACATTTTAGTCATCATTAAAACCCCAATTATGTTACGTTCTATGATGTACAACAAGGCATTATTATTGACCTCTCACATAACAGGTCCTTTAACTACTACAAAAAATGACTTTTCAGCATGGACACTGACAGGATTTAGAGAAGTTAAATAAATTTCCGTAGAAGATGACAATACCATTCTGACCTTGACTGAGATCTTGATGCTACATTTAATACAAATGAATACAGCTTTGTCTTATTAAAAGGTGCAGATCAGCATGTGCAATGATTGTGGCACAACACTGAACATCTGCTGAGCACAGTGAGATTAACCTCATGCCAAATGGTTTTCTTCCAGCACAGGTCAATAACTACAACAGCTGGCTTTAATTGCAACTCTTTAACCAGATGTTTTATATATTAAACTCTATTTTAAATATATATTAAATACTGCCCTGATTTCTGCTGGGATAGAATTAATCATCTTTCAAGAAGTTGGTAAAGTATTTTGAATTTAGCATGAGATTAATGTTGATAACACACCAGTT
The DNA here is from genome assembly GCF_000277835.1 of Geospiza fortis. Taxonomy (NCBI): domain Eukaryota; kingdom Metazoa; phylum Chordata; class Aves; order Passeriformes; family Thraupidae; genus Geospiza; species Geospiza fortis. The sequence continues at coordinate 4,677,179 of NW_005054342.1, read as the reverse complement.
CTTTTAGTTCTTGCTAAGTAATGTTGATTCTAAGTCAAGGAATTTTCAGCTTCTCATGCACTGACAGTAAGAAGGCTGGAGGGGCACAAGAAGTTGTGTGGGGATACAGCTGGGACAGCTGCTCTAAACTGGCCCAAGGGATATCCCGTACCACAGGGCAACATTCTCAGCTTATAAACTGCTGGAGAGAGCTGGCCCAGGGCCCTCCTCAGGATATGACTGGGCATTGGTCAGTGAGGGGTGAGCAATTGAACACCTCTTCTAGACATTATCATCATCACCATCATCATCATCCTCAATTTTCTTCCTTTTCTGTCCCATTAAACTGTTCTTATCTCAACCCATGAGTTTTCTCACTTTTACTCTTCTGATTCTCTTTCCACCCTGGCGATGTGGCTCTTTGTTGCTGAATGGGATTAAACCACAACAAATATTAATTACTGCAGTAGCTGTGTCTGCAGCTGCCCTGATCATAGAAAGCCTCTTTCCATCATGCACTGTCTGGTAGACTCTCCCTAGAAACAGTTTGCATCAGTCTATCATGATTTCTTCAGCTAGAACTCTGTTTAGGCCATTAGTTGGCCCACAGCAGACAGACTGCTTCTTTGTGCTCTCAGAGGCAATGATGAGTGAGGTTGCAGATGTAGCTTTGCTGCTGGGAAGGTAGATATTAAGTAAATAGTACATATTGCTATGGTGGCATACCATATAAGCACCTAGAACTAAATAACTGGGTCCCAGAAGCACAATGGCTTCACAGATTGCAAACGCATTGTCAGTTGAAAGTGAACCTTCAAGAGGAAAGTAGTTAAATAGGGGCCATTTTCATGGTATCCTATTGTTTGGTTTGAAGGAGAAAAATCCAGTTCAGATACATTGCAATGCATTTTCAGTTTTCCAACAATATTGAACAGTGAAACCCCATTCAAAAGCACCCACATAAAAATAAATTTTATCATGACATTCCAGCTTCAGAGTAGAATATGTGCTCAAGGGTACAAAGACTGATCTCTGAACAGCCAGCTGGTTGCAATATTCCTTGAGGTCTTTGCTAGGAAAGATGTTTTGCTGAAGAACAATGTAGTAGAAAATCCATACATACATTGCTGGAACTACAGCAAGTCTGATGAGCGAGTTTACTTGATTAATAGGAGTGCCTCCCATGTTCCTCACTTGAGAAAATTTTAAATCTTCAAAACTCCAAGGCATACCCTAAAATCTAGTCTTCATTCATGGAATTCAGCAGCTGGCCTGCTTAACAGGAAGAGACTTCCTGTAACCACAGGTAGTTCAGATAATTCAATGATTACTATGCTTTATTTAGGTATGCAGCTTATGAAGCAAAAAAGATCACCATGTCAAAGCTCAAGATAACATACAGACAACATCTATAAGTCTGAATCACAAGCCAGAACTCTCTTTATCTCAAACAGAAGATTAGTATGTCTATTTAACACACAAGGTATGGGAAACACAGGCAAATTGTTCACATGAGAGATTGTAATAGAGCCAGGGGAGGGCGGACTTTAGGCTGATTGTGATGAACATGATTTGGAAGCCCTGTTCTAAAGGTTCATACTAAAATTCTGTGCTGGGCTTTTACCACACTCTTTAATACAGGAGGAAATAGACCTGGATCTACAAACACTATACTCATCACATGAAGATTTTGTAATCATCTTTTGGAAATCAGCATAGAAAAGGATGTCCTGGTCAGAGTTTGCAATTAATGTAGGTGAACTATAACATCTGCTACAGGATTGACTGGGAAATCTCTGCTTTCTTTTGTGTTCCCTAGTCATTCTGCAGAGCAAATATGAGCAGACATGATGTTAATTAGTGTGGATTCTCTGCAGCATGGTCATGCACACTTATCAGAACTAGCTATCTCACTTCTGCCTGCTGCATGAAGGACAGATTCTCACTGAAGAGATCTGTTTTCCTTGCAGAAAAGCTAAAATGGTATGGTCTGTTTGCAGTAGTCTTGCTGTACTTCCTGTGTCAATAACTTAAAATCAGTCTTGCACCACCTCTTCAGGATGCTGAAGTTCTCCAAACCTGCAGAACTATCTGTGGCCACTGTCATTTAGCAGAGAAGTTGTCTTCCATGGGCAAAAGTGGCAGTAAGCCTTCATTGCTCATTCAGACCAGACTTGCACATCACTGACAAGCTTCCTTGCACCAGCCTTGGACCTTTTGAAAAATGAAATCACCCCTCACTTTTCTGCTTAAGACTGCACTGAGTTGCTATGATTTGTAGCCTGATCTGTCCTTGAAGAGAGCCAAGGACTACCCTTCCTCTTGTAACCCTTAGGACAGAGACACCACAGAAGCTTATGTGAGCTCAGTATTGCAGACAGAAGGCAACATTTCATTGTAGTCCTAGACCGTCAAATTCAGACATCAAGGCTGAGCCTAATTTTTAGTTCCAGCTGCAGAGAAGCCAGTCTTGTGGCCATTGTCAACAGTGCCGTAGAACTCAGCACCACAATTTCACTTCACAAAGAACACTCTGGACTTTAAAAGCCCAAATCTGGGCCCAAAGACTCAATGAAGTCCTTGTTAATGAAATAGAGAGCCAAAAAGCTGACAGGACCCATCTTTGCAGAGCAATACCTTTCAGCAGGCTTCCATACATCCTCCCTTCCATACATAAGGATGCCTATAGCAATTTAAGGGCTGGACTGCAACAAGGTTCAAGTCCCTTCCCTTCCTTTCTAAAGCAGGAACACCTGTACCAATGATGTCCCACTTATACCAAAGCCAATTTTTATACTCCTAGCAACTTATCAAGGCTGCCTAGAAAGGATTTTTAGGGTTTTTTCTCTGGCCTAGGTTCAGTGGATCATTACACAAGTCTTCATATAACTGCCTTACTTTGGTCTTTGGTTCTCAAGAGCTAGAAAAGTAGGATTGCTGCTGTCTTCTTGCTGTTTAGTTTGCAATCTCAGTTCTCACTGCTTCAGTTGCTGGCATGGTGGATCTTTATAGAGATTCTGCCAAGGAGATTTACTGCTGTTGCTTCAGGGTCTGATTGAGCTGTTGGTAAACTTCCACCCTGCTCTCCCAGCTATTTTATAAGGAGTTTCAGATTATCTTCTGGGCTCACTTACTGTATTTTCATTCTATGCCAGATACAGAATTATCTGATTTTCCTCTAGGCTTGATAAAACAGCCCAACAACTGATTTGATTAAAAAAGAATAATTGTACATAAACCAAACATAAAAGAGGAATCCAAGGCATTACAGAGGAAGAAATCAATTCCTTTAGATCAGGCACAAGCATTTTTCTTCCCCCTAAAATCAGGGAAAAAAACATCCTAATCAGAAAAGGTCCATTGACCCTGCAAAAAAAAATGGTGTAACCTCTACCAACTTTGCTCACTCACTTTGAACTCCAGCTATTCTCAATCACTCATCCCTTCCTTTGGACAGGAGACTTACAAAAGCCTAACAAATACTCCTCCGACCTCTTGGCTGACCTTAAATACTAATGGAGGGGAGCAGAGGTTTTTGGAGGAAATGCCACATAAATCTGAGGTTCCTCATCTGCAATTTGTGTGTCCATGAGACATCAGGCTGATGTGGCATCAGTAATGCTGGACATTGCAAGGTCAAAGCCAATGTAACCCAAAGCCTGGTATTTCGCAACACATGATGGCACAGCTTGGGCAGGAGGGATGATGCTATCACAATGAAACCAAGCCCCAGAAGACTAGATGGACCTAAGGAGTTTACATGTGCCATATAATAGTTAAAAAAGGTCATCTTATTTCCATTCAAATCATGATAACAGCTGTTTTCATTGAGGTGCTTTTATGTCTTGGTCCAATTTGCTTGTAAGCTTAATAATGCAGATATTGGGTGAATTCAGGCTGTTTTTCAAGATATTTGCAAATTTAATATTTATCACTGCTGCACACATTATTTTAGTCTATGATTAATCCATAGGAACACTATACCTATTATATGGCAAGTGCAAGAGTAACTACTGAATAAGGCAGATTAAGTATGTTAGAATTACCTATGCAAATACATATTTTGGAAAGGCATATATAAGATTTATAAGTAGGATGTTAGATTTATAAGTAAGATATTAAAATGACACAGTTGGAGTGGGCTGGAGTGAAATGAACTTGAGATCTCTAGTACCTGCTTTTGTCTTGCTTTAACCACACCAGGGAGAGATTTTGAGTATAAAAACTGGCCAGGTTTGAGCTCTGTTTAGAAACTTGCCTGATAATTAGATGCAAAGCCTGTTAAATATATATCATTTTTCCACTGTGCAAGCATAAATTATTTCCTGTAATAATTTTTTCTGTACATGTTACTAGGCTGTATATAGATCAGAAATGGATATTTATAATTAGCCTGTATTTGTCTTCACCTCTATCTTTGTTTCCAAGGGTTGCTATGGATAACTGTTCTTCCACCTCCTGTGTACTCATTTTGCAGGTCTTGTGAGTCTCACAAGGATGAATCCTCTCTTCCATCACATTCAGTATTGATACAATGACCCGATGAAACAACCTCAGTGAAAATATGGGCACTACTGCAGTAAGCATTACATATCTTGCCACTAAACATTAAAAAAATCATCACAGTGTTCCTGTGCCTTCCTAGGACAGCTGCCTCGAGCAGTGTAGGCAAACTAAGAAATATGCAGACAAGAGAAATATTTCCAGGAGTTTGCCTCTTTTCTAAACTCATATTTCCTGAGAATGCCAAAATATGTGCGAAGAACCATGCCCAATTGCTAAAAATTACAAAAATGTCCACTTTCATTTATATTAAGCCAAGATGCCATAGCTCATTTCCTTAGACGGATGTTGCCACAGGAATCCATTATGGATTGATTTATTTCAACACTTATCTGGAAATAGTAAGAACTGCAGTGAGATACCTGCTACAAAATGTTTTGCTGAGCAAGGAAGATTACTTTCAGCTCAGCACTTCATCTTTGAGAGGCTGAGGTCTCTCAAAGAGAAGTGGCCCTGTGATGGCCCAGCTGTATGGCTGCCAGGGGGATCTCCAGCCCTTCTCTGCAATGGCAGGATGGCTTCTGTTCTTGCCCTCCCAGGACCTGGAAGATGCTGAATGATAGCTAAGAAAAGAGGATCATAAATGTTAGAATCTGACGTTGCTCTGTGCCATTAGAAGAGAGCGAATTTTTCCTGGAAGTAAAAGTGGATTATTAGATTTACTGCAGGAGTGATTACGGATCCCCCAGTTTTCAGGCAGTGTGCGTGACTCCCGGCAGAGACCAAGCTTTCCCAGCGTGCAGCCACACAGCGCCTGGCTGATTGTCCGGCTCTGCCGCTCACATTGACCTGGCAGGGTGGATGGACGGGCAGCTCCAGGTCACGGTGGCGGCTGCAATGGCAGCCTCGATCCCCGCCTGGCCCTGCCGCCGCACCATCCCACGCTGCCGGGCGGACCGGGAGCCAACGTGGATTTTAGAAACCCCACGCGAAAGCGAGAGCGCTGGAAAGAAGCGCTGCTCGCACCCCTGAAACCCTGGCCCGGCGGGGCTCGTCTGTCCTGCACAACATATCCCTCTGCACGTCTTCTCGCATCCCTCTGCCTTTCCGCATCCCTTCGCCCTGCTGTCACCCTCCTCTCCTTCCACATCCCTGTGCACATTTCTCCACATCCCCCGGTTTACGTCGTCCCGCACCTCCTGCCCATGAACGCTGACAGCTCCGAGCCTCTGCCCGGTGTCTGCCCCCATGCCGGGGACCCCCGAGAGCAGCGGCGGCAGGACGGGCAGGCTCGCAG
>NW_005054342.1:4652288-4670879 GCF_000277835.1 Geospiza fortis | reverse complement strand
GGTCCCCTGGTGCCCAGGGACCCGGCCCGGCGAGCAGGACGGGCACCCTCGGCTGGGTCAGAGCCTGTGTCAGGGGATGGCCGTGCCGCCTGGTGTGCGGGACACCTTCCCGGCGTCTGGAGTGGGGAGCCGGCTTCAGTTTGTCACCTAAGCGTGTTTGACATGAGAGGTCCATGGCTGGCTCGAGGCGCAGGGGCGGTGATAGATGAGCGGAGAGGCGGCAGGCGCGGTGCGGGTCAGTCAGGGGGTATCAGCGCTGGGTAGCTGCGCATCAGCAGCAGCTCCCCGATGTACGGGCAGCGCGCTGCTCTGACACGCTGGAACACAGCACTGGGGACTTGGGTGTTGTCTACACTCCTGCCCATACGCAGGTTCTTCTACATAGGTTCTTCTTTCTCATGTACTTGTGGGACTTCACCACCACTTTCTGAGCCTTAGTTTCTTGCCATGAACAGCACCAGCACATCTTGTTGCTTGTTTATGCCAGCGCTTCCACAGACACATGCAAGTTGTATCAGTCATGTGGTGGTTTCCACTTTTTGAGAAGAGACAGATCAGTAACATAAATATTTCTTCTAACATAATATTTCTTCTATTTTTCATATTGAAATCGCATGCCTCATTATTATTTCCTGAGGTGAACATATTCAGGAACTGACTATGCTGTCTATACAGTTTAGCCAAAACGAAGCTGTAAATTCACAAGTGTGAAGATCTTCTGAATTTTATTTTGACATTTGAGCTCCCCAAAGCATGCAGCTGAACAGCATTTGCTAGTTGCATCTTCCTGCTTTGAACATAGGAAAACGCAATTTTAAAACATTTATTTATTTGTTTTTAGTATCATGTTTTTATGTAAGGGGAAGACTGTAAACACAGGTTGCATCATGCCTTTGAATTGTATTATTGTGGTCAATAGCCATTCGTTTTTGTAGGTCATGGTGTCTGTGTATGAGCATGTGTCCATAAGTTCTAGGAACTCTTTTTGATGAAAAATCCTTTTTAGTTCCAGGACAAGGTATTTTCTCTGTATACATTTCATGTATGTAAATATGTACCTATATGTGCACATACATACAATATACAAATATATATATAGAGATATTTGTATTTGCATTTCTATTGCCTGCTGCATCTAACATGTTCAGGGTGAATGCAGTGGTGCAAAGCAAGCTTGGAACTACAACCTGGCAGCCTGATCTAAAAAAGTTTTTTTGCTTTTTCTGCAATGACCTTACATCTAAAGGCATCAGACAAACTTTTGTTTTGCAAGCATAGTCTCCCTTTCCCTCCAAGATGGCTGTAACCCATTTTGATTGTCCACAGAGAAATCACGTTTGCATCATAAACACAAGCTTTTTGTTTTTGTAAGGGAAACAATGAAAAAACACAAGATAAAAATAATAATTTTGCAACCCAAGGCAGCAGGAGGAAGTTTCCATTTAGACTGTACTTACTCCTGAAAAGCTTTCAGTGGAGCACTGGGTTAAGTGAGTGACAGGCGTGTGCCTGTTTTCTCAGTGCTAGCAGCTGTAAAACTTCCTGTTTTGAAGATATTACTGGTGCTTGTGCATCTTGCTGAGCATTTTGTAGTTCTTTCTGTTGGCATGCTCCGTGAGGAGGCATCCAGGAAAATACCCCAGGTTTCTCTCTGTTTTGTGTTATGAAGCAGTAGAGATCTGCCTTGAATTAGCAGTTGGAGCTGGGAGTTTGAGATGGCCAGTGTCAAATGATGTCTTCTTTCCATTGTCTTCAGCAGGTGTTGTATAATTAACAAGGAGGCACTTCAAGTCTCTTCTGTCTTCTCTCTCGAATCAATAATATAGTATTGATGTAATTAGCAATCCTTGTCTAGTTAGAAACAGCAGTGGATGACAAATATTTTGCAAAGTTACCTTTCTTGAGTCAATATTTTCTATAATTTCTGCCCCCAAGAGTGTTTTTAGTTTATATGCAATAACAAAAGTCTAAAAAATTACTACGCCCACTCTAAAGCTGGCCATTTTCATTAGTCATATTTCATCTCTTTTCAATTGTACAGTGTGATTTCCAAGTGGTTAATACTTTATATGTCTCCAGAGTAAGTGATGGCTGTGTTTTCCTTCCATTTAGGATTTCAGAGTAGGTACAATATTGCCTATTACTCCAGCAGCTTTTGAGAGGGCATCTTCCCAAATGAATGCAGAGCTGTATTTTTTGCTAGAAAGAGGAGTAAAACATAGGAACATGACTTGGTGCCAAGGTTGTGCTCAGAGAAGGCCATGCTTTAGTTTAGGAAGTGGTCATGAGCCTTGATGTTCTGCAGAAGCAGAACTTCTGTGGTGCACAGGCTCCACCTGGGCACATCCCAAGGCAAGAGCTTATAATCTGACAGTGAAAATAATCATCCTCCAGTTTGGGAGGCACTAAGGACAATGCAGAGTTTTTACTCCTCACTGAAACTGAACTATGTTAGGAATTCAGAGGCTTCAGTTGTAGTACTTTCCAATGCTTAAATGCAGGAAGATAAGGCGACACAATGGTCCTGCCAAACCTGTGTTCCAAAACTGCCAAAACAATTTCTCAGCTCCATTTTTTCTGATACAATTTCACTGAGGTTGTATTAGCAAACTTACTGAGCCAATTCATGTTCTGTTTCCATAGGTTTAACAGTTCTCCTAGAAGTGGTTCTAATTTGTATGTTTAAATGTCACCCTCAGAAGCATTTTGGTGACATTTTGGGTGCTTTTCTACACAATACTGCATTAGTGTCACATAGGTGGTACTTCAAACTGGAAACCAGGACTTCTGACTAACACATTGTCTTAAGAAGGTCTTATTTGGAAACATAAGCCAAATCCAATATTGTTCTCTTTTTTCTTTTTTTTTTTCTTTTTTTTTTTTTTTTCTAAATCTCAGATTCAGTTGCCTTGTAGAATAGGTTTAAGATTAAGGTCTTTAGTAACTGAGACTGTTGTTTCATACTGTCTGTGCTTTCATGTTTTTCTAATACATTTTCCTATCCTTCCAGGTACTTCATACTTAACTGATATAGTATGGTGGTCGGGCACTATTGCTAGTAAGTATCTTAAAAAGTTTCAATTTTTTTTTTTTTTGTGATAGGAGACATCAGGAAATCTGGGTTTTCATCTTGAATCTTACACTTCCTTGTCATGAAATTTCCATCCCTAGAAATATTCCACTTTTAGTAAACTCTTACCATGGCTACCAAGCCTGGTGGTGTTTGCAGAGGCAAAGAGCTGGGACAAACATGAGTCAGCCATCTTTCCACATTTCTAAACCATTTGGTGCTTGCAGCCCTTGGCAGCCACACACTGCTCTGACTCTGGGCTCCTGAATGGTTTGTGTCACTGTATTGCACTGGCCAGCTCAGTTTTTAATAAAAGTCAAAGCTGAATTAAAAATTGTTGCTCTGCACAAAAGGGCTCATTGAGCACATGTTGTGTTTTAGATCAGAAAGCATTTAACCATCCTCAATTAAAAAAAAAACCAAAATGCTTTTGGTTTCTTGTTCAACAGATACAGTTTCAGGTTTGCTTTTAATCTGCAAGATTAATGCAGAGCCTTCTGTGGTGCTGATATGAGATCGGTGTACTTTTACCCTTAATATCTTTGTAACTCTGCCTACACCAAGTTCATTCTCTGATGGGAATCTGGAGCATGGGGAGCAACTAGCTTTCTCCTCTTACATGAGCCCTAGTTCTACCCACAAGCTTAGAGTCATACCTCATGTTTAGATTCTAATCCAGCCTTTTGTGAATTATTTGGAAAGTTCTGGTGCTGTTTCTGAGAAGTATATGGGTCCAGTTGTGCCTCTGGTTTTGTGGCAGCAAGGTAGGTCTCTGATTTTTGGTTTTGTTGTCTTAAAGCTATGCAAAAGGAATGAAAACCAAGAGATCCCATTGAAGGACAAAGTTCGCAGCAAGTGTAGAAGCCAACAGAGCTTCAGAAGAAAAGTTCTCGGCTGATTTAACCTGAGTTTAAGTGGATCTTTGACAGCTTCCTCCCCTGACAGGATCACTACTGCCTAAGTAAAAGTAAATCTGTGCATCAGTCACTGTTTTCACTCCTGAGGCTCCCATCTGTAATCTCTAAGCAGAAGGAGTTAAAAAAGGGAGGTTTTATTACAGGATTTATCTTAGTGAATCAGAGAAAACAATTTCATGCTTAAAAGAGCTGACTGAACTGAATGAAGGCAAAACAGCTGAAGGGAATGGTATCAGCTGGCTTTTTTCCAGTAGCTAGATGCAGGTATTTCAAAACAAAACCTCAGTGGCTTTACTGAGGAACTGAGCAAGAAGAGTTGCTTGTGGATATTACAGACTCAGAATGGCAGCACAGTCACAAACAGCAGCAACAAGGGCCAGGTAGACACTTATGGGATGCAGAGAAAGGTGCTGTGTGGGGAAAGGTGTTACTTGTGGAATTAGCAATGCCCACAGTTATCTGGGTGAAATGACAATAGCTGACCTCATTTTCTCAAGCAGAGAATTTGGAGTTTATATGACTAACAAAAACCACATAAACTCTATCAACTTGTTTTCATGGTGTTTGTTCAGATGGTGAATAAGTGTTTCTGTGTTGGCATGCTGACTCAGCATAATGCTGCCCAACCATTTGGTGGCCCTGGGATCCACTGGATTATTGAAGACTTCAGAGGAAGGGCTGCACATTCTGCTAAGGGACTTTTCCTTACTCTGTAGTCAAAAGAGTGATTGCAGCATGTATACAGGTATTTCAATGAGCATTAAACTAATTAATTGGCTAATTAATTAGTTTCAGTGCAGGTTTTGATAGCAGCAGTGATGTGGCTGGTTCTTACAGTGAAAACATCTACATTAGTGTTGTATTATGGATGAGGAGTGCACTTGTGAAGTGCATCTGCTGTTTGTCACCACAGATTGGGCTGTATTTCACATTTCATAGCAGAGTTGGGGCTTCTGACCTGGTCTTTAAAATGAAACTAGGTTGGAAGATGAATTCTAGGAACATACTTAATGTACTTGATGCATGCGAGCTGCAAATAGACTTTAAGTTAGCAGGAGCAGGCTGAAGTTTGTCTGAAATAAACTCCCTGGCATGCCTAGAATAGATATCTTTTGCTGTGCAGGTCCACTCCTGGTCTCCTTGCTAATGGCGACATGCCAGTGTGCATCAGGTTTTGTGTTGCAGTAACTTTGAGGGTACTGGTACTTGTTCATCATATTAAAAGCTTGGTGTGCCTTCAAGAACTGAAGTCATGTCTAGCACTTATGTATCTGATGAGGAATTTCTGTTCAGAGAGGACTAGATAGGTTGGCAGCAAAGGTCCTCAACATCAGGTAGATGGTAACAACCACTGAGCTTCTTTTTTTAATTGGTGTTAACTAGTCCTGCTCTGTCATTTGTGGTGGTAAGGGACTGTTCCTACTACTGGTTGCTACTACATGGTGATATGGAAAATCTCCAGTAAATTCAGTTACTTTACAATATGTTCCATTTGACTGAAGCTTCAGAAATCTACTTTATGGATTGATGTTGGTGCCATCTGTTAAGAGTTCTTCCAACAGAAAGTTCAGACACCTGACCTCCAAAAAAAGCAACCTTTTGTCCAAGTCATTTGGAAATGTATGTCATCTGCAGAAATGCAGAGTGCCAGCTGTGCACCATTCTCCATCCAAAGATCTCCAAACAGCCTGAGGCTGATAACTGAGTTACTCTGTTCCTAGGGACAGGGAGATCACCTCTGTCTCTTGTGCCTTTGAAATGCTGCTGCTCATCAATTTCTGTGTCTCACTCCCGCACATAGAGAAAGCCTCAGTGAATTTAATTAGTATAATTTTTCCACACTGCAGTTTTGCAAGTTTTTTTTGTCTCTTTCATATTTCCTGTAGGTTACACAGGTCTTCAGCTCTACTGATAATGTGAGCTAAATTGGTAAATTAATTAATGTTTGCAGAGTGCTTTGCAGATGTAAAAAATTGGATGAAAGTAATGATATTTGATAGTTGAGGGCAGTGCCAGCCTGAGCATAAAGACATCTTGGATTCTTGAAATGTTTTTAAATGCTGATAATGGCTTTTAACAGCAACTGGAAATTTGAGCTGTATGTAATTTGTGCTCAATCTCAAGCTTCTTGCCAATTACCACAGACCCTGTAACTATGCAAATATGTTGACCTATTATAAACTTGCCAGCACTTGCAAAACCATCTAGCTTTTATTTTTTAGCTGAAAACTTGAACACATGAACTGTTATCACAGCTGTGATGTGCAATACTGTGGTAAATCTTGGAATTTGCTTTTACTGGAGGAAAGAAAAATAAGGTTGAGGCTGTTACTGTGTCTTGTCAGACATGTTCTTTTTACAGTTGTCAGGAATGACTTTGGATGTTACATAGTGTTATGAAAAGTTGGTGTAGTATATTGAGGAGCCCTTATGCATGTGCTTATTGTTTCAGTAGAAGATTCCTCAGCACTGTCTTTATTTCCCCCCCAAAAACTAACCCTGCTGTTAGGAACTATAATTAAGTACATTTGTTTTATATGAATGCACATTCTAAGGATGCAACCATGGATTATATATACTTTTACCCCTCCTCTTAAAATATTTGAGTGTAATACTGAGGTTATAATCCGTGAGTGTTTCTAATTCATAGTCTTATTTCTATTTAACTAAGAGAATTTACAAATGAGATTATTTACTGTGCCCACTTGATATTCTTGTGTGGCAAATATAAATCCTGTATTAAAAAATACAAAACTACAGAAAATTTCCAGCCATTTTGTTTATGTGCAAAATTAGCAGAACTAAGCAAATTGTAACATCTCTTTTCCAGTTAGGTCAGTCTTTCCCAAACAGTATTGGGCAAGTTTTGATTACTTATTTTTACAAAGGAGTTTAAAGGCTTATTTCTGGTTCTCTTGACAGTGGCACTGGGTCAAATAGGGAATTTCTTGGCCTACACTGCAGTCCCAACTGTGCTAGTGACGCCCTTGGGAGCTCTTGGCGTTCCATTTGGGTGAGAGTTTGCTTTTCTTGTTCTTATCTGGATGTCATTACTATTTAATAAAATGTCAGATGGACTCAGTGCTCTCTGGAGGTCTGCTGAGAAATGTCAGGCTTATGGCTGTTCATGATGTGTTACAATGTCACCTACTCCTGTTTTCCCCAGGAAAGCACGGCTGGGGGAAGGCAGTGAAGAAGGGTTTTCCTCACTATGTTCTGCTTTTAGTTCTCACTATGATTTGAACAGATAAACTTTTTTTCCTCCCTTTTCTGTGGTTGTTCTGGACTTTTCTGCCTATTCTCTTGTTCACAGTTCCCTTACTATGTAGATCTTTCCTTTTGTCTCACCATCTTTCTCTACCCAGCTATCCACAGCCCGAGTGTGTTTATTGATGCTGATTTCATTTTATTGGATCTGGCCTCTTTCCAAGGAGAAAATCTCAAGGGAGTTCCTTGCACATGCATGCCCCCAGCTTCTTAGAAGTTATGTTTGTGGGAGGCACAGAAAAGGCAGTGAGTTTAAGGAGTTTAATATGTAACTAATATTTTGTGAATAGATGAACTACAGCTGTGGAACTACTGCAGTGAAAAAGCACAACTCTTTGAAAACAAAGCTGTGCATTACCTTGAGATTTTTCTGTTGCCTGCACTGGTGATCTGCTTCAGAGTGTAGATGGCATTGTTTCATGTCTGTTTTTAACTCTATCACTGTGAAGCACACTGATGGTACTTTAAGTACCACCTATTATTTTATCCTAGGCCACATAGTTTTGCTCACTTTGGTCAACTACATATCTGAGCCCAGCCCTGGGATCTTTGTAACCAAAGGTCACTTATATCTCATGGCTGCTTAGTATCTATAAAATGGGGCTTTGTGACAGCTCACCAATTTGGTAGTAGGTAGATGTCTGCCTGGGGGGTCAGATGTCTGCTTTGGAGGGGGGTTTCAGTTGTTTGGGGAGAGGTTGAAGGGGTGATGTGGTTTTGCTGTTTGGGGTGTTGTGGCTAAAAGTTTTGTTGGGGTTTGCATCTTGTTGTGTTGTGTTGTTTTGGGTTTTTTTCCTAAGGAGAGATGTCAAGGGTGGAGTAAAACTGCAAATGGATGAATCTTTCCTCAGATAAGTCAGAAATACTTTTTGAGAATTCATCAGCATTTGATAGTATTCCTTTAAAAGGGAAATTCGTATGGCACAGCACTATTAGAACATTATTAACAGGATGTAGTCAAACTTCTGTTTTTCTTCCTCTTTTCAAAGGTCCATCTTAGCTTCTTACCTGCTGAAAGAGAAACTGAACATTCTTGGCAAGCTGGGATGTTTGCTGAGCTGTGCTGGGTCTGTTGTTCTCATTATCCATTCCCCGAAGTCCGAGAGTGTAACGACTCAGGCTGAGCTTGAAGAGAAGCTTACAAATCCAGGTAGTTTGTTTTTTCATTAATTCATAGTGATTTTCTGAGGTTGAGCAGGAACACACTTGAGGCTTACTACCCCTTCCTCCAGGAAGAGGCTTACTACCACTTCTACCAGGTAGGGAGGTTGACTTATGAGGAAATCATGATGTGACAGAGGCAAATCAGTACAGGTTTTGTGTAAGAAAACTATGCCCTGCTCTTCTTAGAACTTGTCATATTTACTGGGACATGTGTGCAGAAAGGAAAACATGGATACTTTTGAAAACATTTTCCTGCACAGCAAACTCAGAACAATGGCCAGTTGAACTTGTAATTTTATAACATTCTGAAAGACTGTATCTTGCTATTTAGAGATGAAAAGTGTAAATCTAGGACCTCAATTCAAGTTGTCTTATACAAAACAAAAAAAATACTGTCTTTCTTCTCTCCTTTATTTGTCCATGGTTTTTAAATTAAAAGTTTATACTAAATACCAGTTATGTTCTCAGATTTATTTGCACAATAAAGGTATGTAGAAATAGGCTGTTGAGACATATGCTGAAATGCCTGTTCTTTCTCACCAGCTGCTGGAGGACACATTCTGGTACTAATATGTTCCAGGCCCATTTTTATTTTTCTTGCTTAAGCGCTAAACTGCCAACTATTGTTTTTCTTGTATTTGCTTGAAGTGAGAGAAACTCAAAGCTAATAACATCAGCTATTCAAAAAGTCTGCAAACAAAGAAAAGAAAACAAATATCTTGGTCTCAGTTTACCATTTAAGTCTGAGCAAAGAGCATTGGCTCTGTATTTTTTTTTAAACTCTGAAGCATGAAATGTTTTTCACTGATCTTATATGTGTACTGATTGTATAATGTACATAATATGGCCTCATGTTTGTTCTAACTGTCCCTACTCATGGGCTCACCTTAGTGGGATCTAATTTTATGTTTAAGCTCTTTGCTGGATCAACACACTGTGCTTTAATGAACTGTTTATGAATGAGGTGTTAACCTTCTGTCTGTCATAGGAGACTTTAAGGAGTATGGTCCTAATGGAAAAGAGAATAAGATTTAAAAAAGCCATCTGAAATCCATTTCAAATGTGCTACAGTGTGTAATTTTCTGCATGGTTATTTGTTTTTCCCAAAGAACATGACAACATCATCAGTTGTTGATGCCAATATTTACTTACATACATGAAGACATACTGCATTCTGGAAGCTCAGTGATTTGGATCTATCTTCAATAGCAAATCTTAATTGTAATGTATACCTGAAAGTCACTGCTAGGACATGATTTGCCTGCTAAAATCTTTAGAAGACCAAGAGTTCTCATCTTGATATTTTCTTGTTTTCTTTTTGTTTTCCAGTTTTCGTGGGTTATCTCTGCATAGTGCTGTTAATGCTTCTCCTGCTTATCTTCTGGATAGCTCCAGCTCATGGACCTACTAATATTATGGTTTACATCAGTATTTGCTCTCTGTTGGGCAGTTTCACTGTTCCCAGCACAAAAGGCATTGGGCTGGCTGCTCAAGATATCTTTCACAATAACCCATCAAGTCAAAGGGCTCTGTACCTCTGTCTGGTACTTCTGGCAGTATTAGGATGTAGCATTATCATTCAGTTCAGATACATCAATAAGGCACTGGAGTGTTTTGACTCCTCTGTGTTTGGTGCCATCTACTATGTTGTGTTTACCACCCTAGTCCTGTTGGCTTCAGCCATCCTTTTCAGGGAATGGAGTAATGTAGGAGTTGTAGATTTTTTGGGCATGGCTTGTGGATTCACCACGGTGTCTATTGGAATTGTTCTTATACAAGTCTTCAAGGAATTCAACTTCAATATTGGAGATTTAAACAAACCTAACATGAAGACAGATTAAAATACTTTTGAGGGGAAACTGGATGGCTCAGGGAAGGATGCAGAGCTGTTCATTTCTAGGTCACTATTTCAAATAGGATTCAGGTTGGTAACTACCCTCTGACAATTTGGTGGCCTATGTGAAATGAACTGGAGGCCTCCATCCAGTTTCAAAGGAACAGCTGTCCACATAACCCAGTCAACACAATAAATTACCTTAATTGGAGCTACTAATTGAGTCAGCATAGAGACTGATGTGTTTCCTCACTGTAAAAGGTAGTCCATCAAATAGCTCTGTGAATATTTTGACAGACTTGTGTGAAAGCTTGTGTTGTGACTTCTGAGGCACCATTTCTGTGGGCAGAGGACATCAGTTTCTAATGCACTCAATCTGATACCTTTCATCATAAGTGATGTATACCTTAAAATAAGAGGGGGAAAGTAAGTGGAACAATATGTGAATGTCAGTATAGCAATGTCTTCACCATCAAGGCTGTGAATTCTCAGACCAATGTTGGTTGGATCATGGACTGTAATTTCTTCTTTTTAGTGACTGTCTTGGCAACTTTGTCTGCCATGTGGTGAAGACACAGGGGAGTTGTAAATTGAGTTCTTTATACAGAGCAGTGGACCCTTAAATATCTTTCACTAATTACTTATCAGCTCATGGTAGTGTCCAGGTATGCATTTTCTTTTGTAACTTACATACATTAAGACATACTGCATTCATCTAAGAGTGTTTAATTGGGAGCAGGTAGAAGGACTGTGAAGGATGTGGAAATGATGCACAGGCTTACTGCCTACATTGTGGTTTATTTGTAAGCAGCTCAGAACTGTTTCAGTGCCTTTGCAATCAAAAAATACTGCATAATTTTGAATGTATTTGTTTCAGATGGCCTATACTGGTTTAATAATTCAATTTCACTGTCTGCAATACCGGACTATACTCAAATTGTAAAAACAGAAGGAACATATGTTTTTAGGAAGAATTTACAAATCTGAACTGAAACTCCTGGATGCCTTGACAGCTTCTGAAAAACTCATAGTCCTAATGGGAAGAGGAGTGTTGAAATCAGTCCAGCATATGTTTATTTTAGTTTAGTGACTAAATGCAGGAGACCATTTTGTTGAACAGCTAATAAATAGGGACCATTTAAAAAAAAAAGTAATTTAAAAGAGAGAGGAGCATGAGATTTCTCATAGCTCAAAAAAGATAGTCTGATGTTCTTGTAATGTGGGAAAAGGAGGTTAAAGACTGAAAAAGCTAAAGCATTCAGAGAGTTTTAGGTAACTGACAGGGACATCCATTCAGATCAGTAATTCATAGACTGGTGTGAACACTTCAGTTGTAATATTTTGACAAGTAGTACAGACAGCTTAAGCTACGATGAGGATGACTCCGAACAGCTCAGTTTAAACCATTTAGAGAATATTGATATGTTAAAGAATGAAATAGTTAGTTAATTTCATGTTCTACTTACATTTGGTAGCAAAAACATAATGGGTCAAAAAGTTGAAATCTTGAAAAGCAATGCATGTTTGTTTCTGTCTCAGTACAAAAATGGAAGAGTGCAGTGGAACTCAACATCTCTAGATGAGAACATCTCCTGAGAAAACAGAAAATCCCAATGTGATAACAAGACAGTGTTTGAGAAAATTCACAACATTTTATCAAGAAATCATGAATGTAGCTTTGTAGCTGCCTGACAGGACCATGGATGTTGATTAGTGGGGAGTAATACTGTCTGCTCTTGTGATGTTTTTTGTTGACCTGAATTGAAGTTTCCTTAAAACTCAGCCTCCATTTTCATTTCAAATGAATGCTGTAAGCCCTACTAATGGCAGCAATAATTGCAGAAGTGAATCCAAAAGATTTAGTGTTCTGAAGGGACTGTTCTGAGGGAGTAAGAGCCCTACTATGTTATTTGCAAGGTTGTTTTAAAACTCCATATGCAGGGAATGGCTCTTGAGTTGGCAGAAATGTGCATTGTTACAGGCCGACACACAGTAACTGGGTATCTTAATGAAATAGAGTAGCTCTAGCAGAGCAAAGACCATCTTCATGGATTTTCAAATATTGTGCAAGGTTTTTAGAAAGTCTGAGAATTGTAGATGAGCGTAATTGGGCTATGAAATCTGGCTAAACTAGCTTCTGTCCATTATTGATTGGAAGATGGTATCTTGGTTCTCAGCAAACATTCATATTTTGTCATGTTAATTCCCCTTTTTTTTGATTGAACCTGGAATTGCACACAGGTTACGAGACCTGTACTAGCCTACTTTTTAAAACAACGTTAGCTGTTTTCTGAAGCAGTCAAGCTGTCTTTTCAAAATTCAGCTTCAGAGTTCATGAGTTGTATGTTGGTTTTGTATTAGCCTTTAATGTCTGAAGACTTCTCTGAAAATCTTTAGGTCAGAATGGAAATTATTGTTGTCTCATCTTACTCCTTCTTTGCCCATATTTGTTTGTCTTGGTTGGTTATAAAATTAATTCTTAATTATTTATAAAGTGCCTGTCCTAGTATGTTAAATGCGTATGCAAATTATTTGTAAATGTTAGATTCAGAATAACTTGATTGCCCTGTCTAAACCTTGACATTTTCTACACCACATGAAGTTTACTTGGTAAGTGCTCACTATGCAGAGGAAGAATAAAGTAGCAACCATGTTCTGTGATCCTCTGACCATTGTAACCACTGATAAATATCAGCACAGTTCTCTTCTCCCCAGCTGCTCCTCATCTCTGATGAGCTTTCTAGAAATGTCT
The DNA here is from genome assembly GCF_000277835.1 of Geospiza fortis. Lineage (NCBI taxonomy): Eukaryota > Metazoa > Chordata > Aves > Passeriformes > Thraupidae > Geospiza > Geospiza fortis. The sequence continues at coordinate 4,657,875 of NW_005054342.1, read as the reverse complement.
GATTAACCTTGATGTTTAAAACAAAGATGTCAAAAGCCAGCACCTAAGGTGAAAGAAATTCTCGTGGCCTTGCACATCATTTGTATCTGCAGCCTTTTACTTCTTGAATGCTAAGTAACTGAAAGCTTTATTTTTGCTACTTTGTTCAGTGTAGCAGTGTTCTTTCAAGTTCTGCTGTACCTGGATCTGGTTCAGTTCTAACTTTAGAAATGTATTAGCATTTTCTCTTGTCACTGTTGATATGATTCTTTCCCCCTCCATCCCACACCCTCCTCTTTCCAGGTGTCCTACCTTTTTTAGTCCCATTGCTTTTCTGATTTAAAAGGAGGCACTGTTGAAGTTGAATTTTAGCTGTTCCCTCTTTTTTTCCCACCCCTTTGACAAGTAAGCACTTTGAATAAGACAGATATCTGAGTTCCATCATCTCAGGGAGCAAATGTGCATAGTTGTCTCCTGAGCTCTGGCATCCCTCATGGGTCTGCCCTTTTCACGTTCTCATTGTGTTATATGCATTGATAGCTGTAAGCCAGATGATTTCAGTTCTGATTCCAAAGTAGAAGTGGGAGAGGCTACCCATGGAAAAACTGGATTCATTACAGTGGTGGAATGCATTTGAATTCTGTTCAAATCCACAGGAAAGGTGTTTCACTCCGTATGTCTGACTTCTGTTATACTTGTCAAACATATTTACTTGGTACTCACTTGAGGATAGCTCTTTGATCATTATCCCTTCAGTGTATGGAGGATTTGCATTTGTCAGTCATGATCTCTATTAGGTGTCAAACACAAAAATCCCTCAAATGTTCAGTAGGAGAATAGAAACCTTTTTGATACAACCAAAAAACCACCTTTGTTACACTTCAAGTACTTCTGTAAAAAAAGGAAAATATCTAAACAAATTATCTGCTGTATTGACTTCCCAGGACTGTGGATGTGTACATAGAGCCTATTTATTAGTGAGCTGCAACTAACATTAATAAGAACCTGTCATACCATAGTTTGACAAGTGAGGCTTCCTATTAATAATATTGATTTTATCAGAACATATGTATTTTTCTGAAGTAACTAGCACTGAAAAATTGAAACACTGGATTAAGTTGTTGAAACAGTAGAAAGTAAGGTTTAGTTTTCATTTTATTTTTAAAAAATACAGGGTTTGTATTTGAAGAAATTTGGGATTAATAATTAGGGGGTGCTTTAAATGGGAAGTTGTTTGCACATTGTACCCCCCCTCACATTCTTGTTTCATAAATATAAGACACCAAGGATTCTACAGATACTCCCTGGTTGTCTTGAGATGGTGTAACTACTGAAGTTTTACTGTTAAATCAAGCATTATCAAATGTTTATATGTTACCTGTTATCCTTGTAGTAATTCTTTGGTGCTATCTATGGGCTTACAGAATGCAGATTTTTAATGTGTACTGTGTTAGGCACCAATGTTGTCAACAGTTATCATTACTAGTGCCCAAGTGTATCAGACAGCAATGTTGAAATGTTACGGATTAAGAAATTTCTTTTTAAAAGCTTCGAAGAAGTTTGGCTTTTCTTTATTGTTTGTGGTTGTGTTGGGTCCTTCCATGTCCACATCCCTCCCCAGACAGTTGCTCTATAGAGTGGAAAATATTGGAAAAGATTACACAAAAAAGGTATTTTTAAGTCTTTTTTTTTTAACTGTGGAACTTTCTCTTTTTTCTTTTTTTTTTTTTTTTAATTTCCCTTTTTTTCCCCCTGGAATGTAAAAAGTAGTTCTAATGGGATATAGGGAAAAGGTGGTTGGCAACAAAAATACAATGTCAGGTTTGGTTGCTTCAATGCTCTTGCAATATAGTTACTAGAGATTACATAAAAACAGTTTATTTTATTAGCTTCCAAATAATGTATATATAGATTTGTTAATGGCTTACAAGTCAAGCTTACTCTCTTTGCTTTTTAAAAAATAGTTATAGGCATGTTGTATTTGCCTTGTGTAAATTATAAAAGGCTATTTAGTAAGTTTTCTGATAACTAATCTATTTATTAACCTGTATTGTTTTAAAATAAATGATTTATTTCTAGCTCAATGCTTGTTTTGTGATTTGTTTTTAACAAATGGGGTCAGGGGGAAATCAAGTTTCCTACACACTGCTTTACAGGCTAATTCCAATTCATAAGCCTAAACTATTTCCATTACCCTTTCATAAAATAGCAGCTTTGCTTTTAATCAGAATAGCAGATTCTTGCCTGGGTACAGATCAGTTGGCCTGCAGAGGGCTCAGTTGTCCTATACCAGTATCTACCAGCAGGCTGCAGTCTTAATGTCTTCATTGGACTGAAGTTTGCTCACAGGTGGAATGAAGACTTCTCTGGCAAAAATGTTTGCTGGGACTTGAGTCACTTCAAACTGTGTATTGAGGGTTAACATGTGCTCTGTTCCTGCACTGCTGTACATTGGTTACTTGCTAGAGCTTCTGTTTCAAGATTTACTGCTCCACACTTGGGTGTGCATCAAGTGGCAACAGCTGTAAAGAAGTCTGTGTCACCAGTCTGATTTACTGTCTGGCATAATAGCTCTCTGTAGAAAGAATTGCTTGGAAAACTACAGTGATTGCCCATCTCATTCTTCATCTGAAATTCCTAGCCCCTTGTATCAGGTACTGGCAAATACATAACTTAGAGTCTGTGTGTGTGTCTCTTAGATTTTGGTTGGCTGGGGTTTTTTTTAATGGTGGGATTTATGATTAAGAACTGCTCCATTCTGTGCATTTGTGTTTTAGGGGATGCACTGATATCATTGTCAGTCAAAATTCAAAGTTATCTTTAAACAAGGAAATTAGCTCCTCAATAATATTAAATGTGTGCAGTGGAAAAGATGAGTATGGATTTTTTATTGCAATTTTATTTTTAAAGGTATTTATAATATTAATGCAATGTACAAAGATAGACCAGAAATTTTGAAAGGCTTTCACTTCTGCATGCAGCATCTCTGATTTTTAAGTAGGTAGGATAAGGAGTCTGTATGTTTTAGCAATAAAATTCAGCTATCCTCGCCTTGTGCGTGTCAGGAGCTAGGCCTCTGAGGCAGCAGCATTGTGGTAAAGGCAAATGTGCCATTTGCACCACTGGTGTTGTTGAAAGTCTGGGACATAATCAATCCTGAGCATATTTATCTCAGCAACACAGTTAATATATTTATCTCAGCAATGCAGTTCATATTGAAGAAGCATTAAAGACAAAAATCTCATTGTGTCAAAAGAAAAAAAATTCCTGTTGATTTTTGTGAGGTTTGTTCTACAAATTTAAGTCTTAAGCAGAGTGTCTTAAGTTCCTCGTGACACTGTAGATGTTGCACAAGTAGACTCACAGATATGGTTTTTGTTCTGCTCAGCTGTCTTCACAAAACACAGCAGGCAACTGGTCACTAGAGACCCTGTTAAAGCGTCCTAAGGTTGTGCAGGTGTATTTTTGCCCTTTGCCCTTTTAAATTTTACAAGATATTTATACATATAGTAGATACTAAGCCCTAAAAAAAACCTGTCCCCGCCAAAGGACCTACATTGACTTCTCTCATTAAATTCCTTGGGCACAAGGATGGTTTGTGCACCTGAATTTCTCTCTGAGAACAGGTTAAATTAGGTGGGTTACCATCATTCTCATGCTTGGAGTTCTTGCCAGATACTCAGCCGACATGCCTGAAATACTGTGCTGTTGTAAATTACTCTGAGATAGAATTTTGAGTACTTTCCGTTACTGAGCACAACCCCTGGCTTTGAAATAAATATTTATTGCGCCAAATTTTGTGCCAAAAGCAAAGCATTGAATTTGTACTTTGAACAGTTGCATGTATGTTAAGCAGAACTAGCAGCTGAAAAACACAAGAGAGGGGATTAACAGAACAACTGAAGTTCCACAAATGTCTAAACTGCTTAGAGATTAATATTAGAGTGAATATTTTCAGATATTTATTCATTATTGTTTTAGCTTGGTTGAGAGGTGTTTTTGAAGGGAGGAGAGCAGAGGGAGACAAGAGTGGAAGGGGAAGGCTAAATTGACTTGCTTCAGACATTACTCTTAACTCAGGAATATGTACACATACACATTATCAGCATTTGGCATGATCACAGGCACATGAAGTTCTTTAGTTCCTTTAAGCTTTGAACCTAGCTATCAGTACTTAGTTTCTTCTGTTTATACTATACTGGTTTAATCTTTTAATCCATTGTAGAAATCGTTTTCACCAGCTGTTAACTTTTTCAAAGACTTCACAGTTTTGATATCTTTTGGCAAAACACAGAAAAGCTAGTGTCTTACTGTGTCAGTACATAGGTAATTACTGTAAATTGCTTAGCAACTTTTTTTATCTTAAAGTATATTTTTATATATACATACACATATAACACTATTTTGTAACTGCAATGTTCATGTCAAGAATACTAGATTAGTTTTATATTGGGGAATGGAATGTTGCCTTAGAGAATAAAATAGGCCTAACATTTATCCATGTGCTTTGGGTGGTGTGGAAATGTAATTTTTGTGTCAGAGCAAGGGGCCATTTTTAATGAGATATAACACAGTGGGTAACGTGATGAGAAGTGGCTTTGTCATGGGTATCCCACAAGGGAAAGCCAAGACTGGTTTTATTTCCATGTCTTTCCAGGTGTTGCAAAAATGAAGCAGCTGCTTATGCAGACTGGGATAATGTCAACACAAATCCTGAGAAGACTAAAAAAGTAGGAACTGCTGTCACTAAGGGATGTGACAAAACTATCTTGAGTTTAAAGAGCTGCATCTTCCATGTGCAGATACCACAGGTATTTTGGCAGTGTTGGTTGTTCAGACTTAATGTTACAAGGCAGCTGCGTAAAGCATACTCAGAGATAGTCATGAAGAAACCAAAGAACCCTCTGAGCCTGATGCTTGTTATGATTTTCAAAGACTCCTTGTGTGTGAGGACAAATATTTTTCTAACTGCATTTATCCATTTACTTTGTATGAGATTAAAGCAGTTTGGGTAAAGCAGTGCTGAGAGCGGATTAAATTGATTCATTAACCATTCCCTTTACCTGGCCCAGTAAAATGTCTCTCCCTTATGGCAGACAGCTTGTGTTTATTTCAGCCTGCAAAAGAGAAGGCTTCGGGGTGACCTAATGGCAGCCTTCCAATACCTGAAGGAAACTTACAGGAAAGATGGGGCAAAATTATTTATGTAGTGACAGTGCAGGAGGGAATGGTAACAAAATGACAGAAGGTATGTTTTAGATTAGATATTAGGAAAAATTCCATACAGCGAGGGTGAAGAGGAGCTGAAACAGGTTGCCCAGAGAAGTTGTGGATGTCTCATCTCTGGAAGTGGTAAAGGCCAGGCTGGATGGGGCTTTGAGCGAGCTGGTCTAGTCGAAGGTTCCCAGTCCACGGCAGGGTGGGTTGAAACTGGATGATCTTCAAGGTCCCCTTCCGACCCAAACCATTCTGTGACTTTACGATTTTCTGAGAGTGTAAAATCCGCGCAGCGCGGATGCTGGCAGGGGCGGGTGGCGGCAGTGACCTGCCCAGGCTGCAGGGCGGCCGCAGCGAGCCCGGCGGGAGTGCCGGCATTCAGCCGGGCCGG
>NW_005054342.1:4642642-4651947 GCF_000277835.1 Geospiza fortis | reverse complement strand
CCTCGGTGAGAGCCGGGCGGGCCGGGGGCGCGGGGCTCCGGGCCTTGAGCCTGGCTGTACGTGCCCAAGGGTGGTTTCTCCGTAGTGGGAAATTTGTGCTTTGGTCTGAGAGGGCCGAGGTTAAAAGCTGTAAGTCGGGCTGTTTGCGGGGCTCTCCCACCGAGCAGGGCTATCCCGGTACAGTGTGCTGGCTCTGCCCGTGCTCCGGAGCCGCTGTGCCCCGTGCTGGAGTGCGTGTGGTTAACCAGGGAGGTAAATGGTTTGTCGTCGGTTTGGTCCAGGGTTGAGTTATCCCAGGTCGAGTCTTGTGCAGGCTGCTTCCAGAGCACCTTCAGAACTTCAGAGCCCTGGTGCATCATTTTGACGCGGAAGAAAGTAGTCGTAGCTTTGCATTGTAGTTCGTTGTAGTCTTAAGCTGACGTGGGGAGGTTTAGATTGGACATTAGGAGGAATTTCTTCATAGGCAGGGTGGTGAGATGTTGGAGTGGTTGATCAGGGAGGTACCTGGTGGAGTCACTGTCCTCGGAGCTGTGTAAGAAAAGACTGGACATGGCACTTAGGTCTGTTGACATAGTGGTGGTTGGGTTATGGGTGTGACTCTGTCTGACATGTCTTTTCCAGCCTAGTTGATTCTGTGATTCAGAGTGAAGATTTTTGTTCATTCATACACTGTGAAGATATTGCCTGGATCTAAGTCCTTCATCCATGTTTTTCCCCCGTTTTTCCCCGTTTTCAAGCAGTCAGCTTTCTCTATTTCACTACAATGTCTTTAACATTGTTTGTGCTGAAAACGTGATAAATGTAAATCACTGTGGTTCTATCTTAATGCCTTTGATGTGCCTTGTATACAGTTAGGGTTTTTCCCCCTGGAAGGTAACAGCTTCATCGATAGAAAATTATTCCATAAGATTTCGTTGGTATCATTGTATTTAGAATTCAGTGTCACACTAGTTCTGCTTTTGTTAAAGTACTTCATTCTGATGATAAAATCCTGGCAAAACAAGAAAGCAGGTTATAACAGGTTGTCAGTCGTGTCAAAAGAGTAGCTGTGATTAATGTGTGGATTGGACTTTACCTTCCTGGATTATCTTAAATTTGAAACTGCCCATATAAAATACCAAAGGTGGAACGTCAGTGACCCTGTGCTGGTTATTCCCCCCACAAGAGTGGAACTCATGTGCCAGGTATAGCAGAGATGAGGCAAGTCTTATCTTGAGTCTATTTTGATAGCTTTCCCTGAAAACAGTCAATGCAGTATCAGTTACAAAGCACTGCCTGTAGTTTGTATTCAGTTAATGAATAACACTGTTATAGTGAAGATACTTTTTAGCTTTATGTGAAAGTGCTTTAATTCAAGGTCAATTTTTTATAGAATAACTACAAGTAGCACATGCAGAGAATAAGTTTTTAATGTGGATTTTTTTTGTTTCCTCCTGGTTTCATAAGATGAAGTGCTTGTTGCTTTTGCTTTATAAATAGAAATCTGCTGTAAAGTATTAATTTTCCCCATAGTTTATCTAAACCTTTTAAAATAGACAACTGTAGGATAGTTAAGGTATGTTTTGCTTTCTGAGCATGTGATAGTGCCTCTAACATTATATATATGCATATATATAACATAAGTATGATTGTAGCTTGCCTATGTGTAATATGTAAATAATTATGTGTATAAGTTTAGGCAGTCTTTAACTTTGGCAGAGCTGGAAAACTGTATCCTGTATTGGGGCAAATGTGCAGTACAAAATTGAACAGATTGTTTCCTAAACAGTGCATATAAAATCCGTAGGTACTGTGTTTTGATTCCTAAACAGTGCATACAGACTCTGTAGGTACTGTGTGCATCCATCTTGGCCTTTTAAAGGTGCACATGACTAAGGTTTGAACTCTTTTATCCTGATACTCTCTTGTGTCTGTCCTTCAATGTTCTCTCTGTACCTCTGTTTAAAAGATATGTTTGTGAGTGGAATGAACATGACTGAGGAAGGCTTGGATTTAATAATTAGGTATATTTGGGAGGTATATTTAGTAATCTTACTAAGAACATTTCTGTGTTGATACTCCCCACTGCCCCAGCATTCTGTGTATCCAAAGGAGGGCTGCAAAGGTGGTGAGGGGGGTAGAGGGGAAGCTCTATAAGGGGCAGCTGAGGCCACTTGGTCTGTTCAGCCTGGAGAAGAGGAGGCTGAGAGGAGACCTCATCAGGGTCTGCAGCTTCCTGATGAGGGGAAGCAGAGGGGTGGGCACTGCTCTCTTCTCTCTGGTGACCAGTGACAGGACCCAAGGGAATGGGCTGAAGCTGTGTCAGGGAAGGTTTGGGTTGGATATTAGGAAAATGATCCTCACCCAGAGGGTGGTTGGCACTGGAACAGCTCCCCAGGGCAGTGGTCACAGCACCAAGCCTGACAGAGTTTAAACCTGTGTGTGTTCAGGCACACGGTGAGTTTCTTGGGGCTGTCCTGTGCAGGGCCAGGAGCTGGACTTGATGATCCTTGTGGGTTCCTTTCAGCTCGGCATATTCTGTGATTCTATATAAACATCCTCTGAAAATTCATCATATCAAAGCCAATAATTAAAACTTGATATTAGTTATCTTGCAATAAAAATGCCTTAGCACTTCAGTTACAGAATGAAACGGAAAGAATTAGAAAAGTATTTCAGTTCAACTTTAATGTGGTACCTTCCAAAAGATAACTTAGATCACAGATTAGTTTCTTTGATTTGTGAAGTGAAAAACAAAAGGATGAAATAACTATGGCTTCAAGCAAGCTGTATCTAAGGAAGACCAAATCTAAAATCACACTGATTTGTTATTCAAAACATTGTGATATTCAAATATTCAAAATGTTCTGAAACAAAAATCCTCTTCCTTTTTGAAGCATAAATTGGACATGGTCTTGCGTGTCATGCATGAAAATTAAATTGTCTTGAATAAAGGACATAATTTTTTTGCCAAATTCTTGACATGCCAATTAATGCTATTTTTGACTTCTGTTTTAGAAACCTAACTTCAAAATACTTAAGAAGTGAATGCCTCTGGATTTCTGAACAAAATTGGTATGTATAATGAGCAGTCTGCAGGCTCATCACCAAACATTTGGATTTCTGTTTTGTTTGGGAATGTTTGTTTCATGTAGTTTTATGCTTGTGGAAAGGAAGAAGGGAACACATAATAGCCAACATGACAGTAATAGTCAATGTGTATTTGTTAAAGCAACTTGTTGATTTAGCCTCCTTTTCTTCCCTGACAAGCTTTATGGCTAGAAGGGCATTAAATAGGTGCTTAATTCCAATGTTGGAAACATAAAACTTAAGCAGAATTGACAGTAAAATACTATCGAACGGTTCAAAAGATGCAGAGTGGTTGTACCTAGAGTATTATTGTCTTGTCAAAGCAGGCTTTTGTTCAAAAATCTTCCATCATGTCTGAATCTTTGGCTGTTTAATGTTATTGATCTGGCTCAAAAGACAGAGAAATAATCAGTAACATTGGGCAAGGAAGGATTGCCAGTGTGTAACCTTGGTTGAATGTTTTCAGGAAACATTTCTAAAAAAATAGATGTTTTTTAATAGGAGTAAATGGAAGATATTACACCCAGGCCAGGAGTAATTTGCTATACAAGTGCAGAAGGTTATACCAATAGAGAAGTTGAAAATTACTCAACAGTAGGTGACTGCAAAAAAAGGGATAAAAAACCCACCTGGTTTGGATGTTTAAAAAGAAATACAGTCTACCACTTCGTGCAGAAGTGATAATAAGCTGAAGTACTATATACAGCTTTGGAAATTGCACTTAAAAAAAGCTTTTGGGAAAGGACCCAGAGGGTGGCACAGCAGGAGACACCTGCAGGGTAATGTTGATATGTGGATTCAAAGATAAAGGGACTTGTATCTTTTTCCAGCAGTGCGATTTGGTAGTAAAAGTGAAGATGATCAGATAATGAGAGTTCCTAAAGCCATCAAAGCATGGCTGCCACGTTTGTGAAGTTTCCTTTACAAGAATTTTGTGGGAGAAGCTTGGCTGACTTATCTATAATGAGGAGCAGCAGTGAATTATGTAGTAGATGGCAGAGGGCTGAAGTAAATGGCCTGTTTAAGGTCTTTTTTTTTGCTTAATGGCATCATCCTGATCATAGCTGAAAAGAGCAGGTTTTAAAAAAGATTCTTGAATTTAAATAATGTAGTGTATATTTAGATTATTTCTTGTAAGTCTTTTATTAACTCTAGAGGGCTTGTGGCCAAGTAAGCAAAGTTGGAACAATGCACCATGTCTGCCTTTCCCAGCTCTTATTATTGCTTCCATACAATGTACAGCTTGTGGAAGTGATACTAATTTTCTTTGGCTGGTAACTCCCATATTCTTACTCATGCTTATCTGCTTTTAAATGTAAAATATTCTTCTCATTACACCACTTTTAATGTTTCTGAATATTTAGAGAGGTCACTTGCTGCAATAAATGTAACATCTTTGAGGCACTGTGTTTGTGCTGCTTTTGAGAGAAAACTACTTCTGAGCTAAGAGGCAAAGAACTGTTACTCTGTGTTTTAGACCAGAGAGTCTGTATCTTGCTAGCATTTATGATACATTTTGTTACATCTTGAAAATAAGCAAAAAAACTTTGTGGCTAATCTGGATTTGTTTATCTCCCACAGTTTTTTTTTTCACATTCCAAGTTTCTCCATGGATCTGTGTCTGAAAACGTTCAAACCCAGTTCCCTGTATGATCTGTCATTGCACTTTTGCACACTGAGAATTATGACACCAGCAGATCACAGGCAATTCATTAATGAGAAGCTCTTGGAGGCATGGTGGATGTTGTAGCTTCTGTGAATAGGAGAGTCTCAGCCCTTCTTTACTTCTCTGAAGTAAAGCAGAAACAGGAAACTAATATGCCTCCATGACACTGCTGGTCTTGAGTGGATGAAGTGTTCTATGTGTTAAAATCAGCTGTGAACTTGATTAGAGAGCCTTTGCAGCACTGCACAACTGCCAGCTTTATTTAACTCCTACATTTTCTGGCTTTTCTCTGTTTATAATCTAATAGTGGCCCTGGCTGCTGGAATGCAACAGCTTTGGCATGTCCCAAGGCAGAAACCTGAGAGGCGTTATTTATTCCAAAACCTGCTCATTTCATGGCATTTTCTCATGCCCATAGATAATTTTTCTTGATTACATTTATAAGCATGCATTAGTTCTTCTTTTAGTAAGTCTTAGGGTTAGAATTAAAGTCCTGATTTCCTAAATTGTAAACCTTCCAGTGCCTGGTACTGCTTTGACTTTCCACATGTCAGTTCTGCACATGCAAATTATATCTGCTGTATACGGAGGGAACCAGATCTCTTCAGAGGGAAGCTGGGTCCACCATGGCTGTGTGACATGTGTCTGCAACTGTAGACATCTGAATAAACCTTAGGTGGAAATAAGACAGTCCAGCCAGAGCAGAAATGGGACTGGCTATGTCTGTGAGGACATAAATTTGATGGGAAGAGCTAGCAGTAATTTATCTGAATTTGTGTAATTTAAGTGATTGAGATTTGAGTTGTTTACGAGGTTAACAAAGTGGTTGACAGGGCACTTCAGCATATCTGGGACATGAGGGAAAGTAGAAATACTAGTTTTGAAGTGTAGCATCCTCTTCAAGTCTAAATTCATAAAATTACCTGTGGGCACACAAGGTTCTTCATTCCTCTGCAATCTAATTTTTCCTCTGCTGCAAAGAAAAGCAGCCTGTGCTTTTCCCTTGTTTCTGGAATGCAGTGGGTGGAAAGTGTCAGGAAGGGACTAACTGATGCTCTTTTCCTCTGTCAGTGTAGGTGAAGATATGCAAGCCAGGGAGAGAAGAAAAGAAAAAAAAAAGTGGCTTTGCCAGTATGGAGAGTTCTCTTTTAGTAAAAAGCTACACCAGTAAAAATAATCCAATTAATAATATAGCTAAAGTAGCAACTGTTGAAAAAACTGGTAAAGCATAAAGCTTAGCGAAACCAGCCCCTCCTCCCCCAGGTGATGCTGTACCACTGTCACATTTTGCACCAGCTGGAGTTGGAAGAACATTCTTAGCTCGATTACCTGAACAGAGTGCCTTACACCTGCTACAACAGATGGTGCAGAGAACAGCCACAAAAGTCTTATGTCTTTTCCTTGCATTAAAAAACTTCTTCAAGGGACTGAAAATCCTGTTTGAATTTAAAACCAGGATGATATTCTATGCAGTTGGTGAAGTGGCTGGGTTTGGTCTGTCTCAAGCACTGATGGTTTTGTTTGTTAGGTGGTTTTATGTCATGCAAGAATCTAGTTTATTTTTAAAAGTTTATAGAGAGTGAAAGCACTCTCCTGTACATAATTTACTTAGTTTCTTCTACAAAATAAGATACTAAAAATTTCTGTGCAAGGATTAAGGGAAGTGGATTTGAGAATTTTGAGCTGTGGCTCATGCAGCATTTTGAGTAGTGCTACGTTGATTGCTTATTGTTTTCACAGCCTAACTGGATGCAAGTTAGAGGATCTGTGCTCAGTTTTAATGCTAACCTACCAGTAACTCTCTCTTAGGTTTTCCTAGAGGTATAACAAATTAATCAAAGTTGAAAGCATAAAAATACAGGGAAAAGTAATATTGAAAGGTGCTTCATACAAGTATGGGAAACTGTGTAAAATAATTTAACGAAAGACTTATTTCTTGCCAGATTTTCCCGTTAAAGAGTAATTGCATGTGAGTGCATGTGAGGTTTGTTTGTTTTATGAAAATGGCTGTATGATTTAACATCCTTCTAATGCTGTCTTTCATTTTTCTAGGGAGTTTATATGGAAGAAATGCTGCTGCGACTGTTCTCAAACTCTATTACAGACTGATTTCAATGTAAGTCATTTTTTGGTCAGTGTTATGGTGTGCCAGACACAGATTTGCATACTCAATGAAAAGAAAAATAAATTACGTATTTGTAAAATTTCCCTGAAGTTTCTCAAAGAATTTTTGTTTGTTTGGGTTTCAGTTTTTATATGCCAGGTCAGAAATGGTTCCTTCTCTATGTTCAGGCTTGGTAGTTACTCATCCTTAGTGCAAGCTTATACATGCTTCAGATTGCTTTTTTTTGTTAACCACTCCTTGCAGAAGCCACTTGCAGGAGAACCTGTTGAGGTTTGAGGTGTTGAGGATTTTCCTATACAGCACCTTTTTCTGCCAGCTTAATTCTAATGCGATTATTTTGCTCATGTTTCAGTGTTGCATCATTTTTTGTTGAGTATCAGAAGTTCTGCTCCTCGTTGATCAATGTGACAGTGTTCAGTAGTTTACGAGATGAGCCAAACTCGTGGGAAGTATGACTTCTGTATTGGTCTGGTGTTGGCTATGAGTTCCAGCATTTTCATTGGAGGAAGTTTCATCCTGAAGAAGAAAGGTCTCCTCCGGTTAGCCAGGAAAGGCTCCATGAGAGCAGGTAAATACATACATCTTTTATCTTAGATTTTACTGTTTAGATTTTGCTGTTTAACAGAAGATTGCTTCTGTTTATTAGTTCATCAAACTAATGATCTTGTTTTGACTTTCTTGGGGTTTTGTTACATGTGTATGAAACTTAAAACAGAGCTGGTGTGTTTTTTCTCTGGTGTCAGATACCCTTAACTCTGTCTGTGACACATGCTATTTAATGCATATGTAATGCCCTCTGGGGACACTTGTCAAAGGATTCCTTTGTATGTCAGTTAAGTCTAAATTGTAATTGCAAATTGCAAGCAGCACTCTTAACTATGTCTGTGCTCCTGAATGAGTGAATTTAAGAGAGTTTTAACCATGTTTGGGTGTCAGAAGATTGTTTTAGAAAACCAAAAGTTGCGTGTAGTAACTGAGTGGTGATGAGTGGTGATGAGCACCTGAAGGGTTCATACTGGAAGCAATGCTATTAAATATCCTCATCAGTGAGACAGACTGAGTGTGCTGGCAGTGGGGCTGTGGAACACACTGAGCTGAGGGGGGCACTTGATGCTCTAGAATGAAGTGGCATCCAGAGGGAACTGGATGGGCTTGTGGAGTGGGTCTGTGCAAACCTCATGAGGCTCAACAAGAACCAGAGCAAGGTGCTGCACCTGGGTCAGGCCAAGCTCCAGTATCAACACAGGCTGGGGGATGGACAGATGGAGAGCAGCCCTGGCCAGAAGGGCTTGGACAGGCTGCTACATGGGAGGCTGGATGTGACCCAGCAATGTGCACTCACAGCCCAGAAAGCCAAGCCAAATCAAGTGTGACCAGCGGGGCAAGGGAGGGGATTCTGCCCCTCTGCTCTGCTCTGGTGAGACCCCACCTGCAGTGCTGCATCCAGCTCTGGGGTCCCCAGCATAGGAAGGACATGGACCTGTTGGAGCAAGTCCAGAGAAGGGCCATGAGAATGATCAAAGGGACAGAACACTTCTGAGGATAGGCTGACAGAGTTGGGATTGTTACACTTAGAGAACAAAAGGGTCTTGGGACACCTTATAGCACCTTCCAGTACCTAAAGGGGAACAGAGAGTACCTAAAAAGGACAGAGAGATGAGATTTGGTTTTGGATTTGTTTTTGGTTTGGTTTTGACCAGGGCCTGTATTGACAGGACAAGGGGTAATGGTTTTAAGTTGAAAGAAGATAAATTTAGGTAGGATAGTTGCAGCATCCTCAGATGATTCAGAAGGTTGACTCTGAATATTTTTATTCAGTACCTGTCATCTTTGCTTCTAAAAGATGGTTGATCTTGAGATACATAATTCATGCACCCTGGTTTGGAATGAGAAAATGTGATCCTTGCACATGTAATCAACCACATATAAACCATGTACAATTTCTGCAGAGCAGCAGTCTTAGTAAGAGACACATAACTTGGCTTTTCATGTAATTTCAGTGATTTGAAAGAGCCCTGTTTCTCAGGGTAATGCAGATATAATCATCAGTGCCATTTCTAACACAAAAGAAATAAAATAACTGGTTGTAGGAGGCACAGGCACATCAGAACCTGAAGATGCTTTGATTTCAACCCTTTTACCTAGAGAGCCTAGGTATCAAAGGACTGCTCATGTCTTGAAGGGTATAGGTTGCAAAAATTGTTTTATGTCATGGCAGTGTTATAAGTGACAGGGTGTCAATGTTTTTAGTGGAATAGCCAATGTTCTTTCAATTTTAGGTCAAGGTGGTCATGCATACCTTAAGGAATGGCTGTGGTGGGCTGGACTTCTTTCAAGTAAGTATCAAAAATTATTCATCTAAGCATCAAAAATACAATCTACATTATATAATTTTAATAAATAACTATGCCACAGATGGCAGCATGGTTACAAAAAAGGGAAAGA
>NW_005054342.1:4616772-4642530 GCF_000277835.1 Geospiza fortis | reverse complement strand
CGTTTCTGCAATACATGCTAATGTTACCGGGTAATTTGATGGATGCAGTTCAGATTTTAATGTAACTTCTCTCACACCAGAAGCTCTTCCTTTAATATAACTGCCCTCTTTGTTCAGTGGAACTAGGCAGACATTGGTTTTATATGTCTTTGCTACCCATTTGCATACCCATTTTTGTCTTAGCAGAGAAGTGCTTAGATGTATAGGATTTCTTGAATGGAAGCATATTTTGGGATTATGCCTGTTTTCTTAATTCTTTTCATTGCTTGAACTCTCAACTTATTGTCTGTATTCAGGTAACTGGCTTACTGTATGTACTGTGCTATATCCCATTATTGCAGATTTCTCCATGCAGAACTTAATGAGTCAAGCTGGCAGGCTGGGGAGCTACAGCACAGACACTAAAATAAAACACCTTCTGATTTGGTAGAATTAATTCTAATACCTGTTGTATGTAGTTCCACAGCCTGCTTTTAAAATTTAATAGCGAGGATGAGGGGCAGGGTTGTGGTCTGCTAGTACTGTTAGCTGAATGTTGTCATTAGAATTTTGCATTGTTCCCTTGCTGCATGTTTGTGTCTACGTGAACACTGTGGGCACTTACTTGCCCTGATCAGAGGTTTGTTGCATGAGGCAGCCTAACTCCTGGGTTTTAATTGCTGTTCCTCTGCAGTGGGAGCTGGCGAAGTAGCGAACTTTGCTGCCTATGCTTTTGCACCTGCTACGTTAGTGACTCCTCTGGGAGCTCTCAGTGTTCTTGTAAGGTAAGAAGCACTAACAGAAAGCAGAGTGACTTGAGACAGAAAAGTACATTATTTCTTTAGAGATATGTCACTGAACTATGCTGTAATAAACACACTCTTCACAATAGAGTGCTTATAAACATCAGGAGTATCTTTTAAGTTTCTCCAAATACGTAGTGGCTATGATATAAAGGGGTTCTAGCAATGCATGTCTGGAAAAAGCTATTGTCTTCTGCATTTCAAAACCATGATGATCACAGCAGCGCAGTATTTTCATTCCTAGGTGAGGATTTTTGTCTTTGTAAGATTGTTTTCGCAAGTTCTTGGATATAGCATTTTTTTGGCAGGCAACATAAAAAAGGGGTTATGGGCAGAGATGCCAAATACTAACAGGTAGTTCTGTCCACAGCAAGTATCTCAAGATAGAAAATAGCTATTTTTAAGCTGCAGATTGTGTATGCAAGTGACCTGTACAGACAAAACAACCTGTAACTTGATGAGCAAATGAATGTTACTAATCCCATGTTTGTTGGTGCCTTTTTTATTTCTTAGTGCCATTCTGTCATCCTTCTTTTTAAATGAAAAACTTAATTTACACGGAAAAATAGGATGTTTGTTAAGTATACTGGGATCAACTGTGATGGTAATTCATGCTCCACAAGAGGAAGAAGTAGAAACTTTGGATGAAATGTCCCACAAACTAGGTGATCCAGGTAAGAAAAATACTGGCTTGAGCTGTACACAGTGCATAATTTCTTCATTTTATAGTTTCATTACTGCTGCTTTCAAGTTCCAGGAAGATGGCCTGTGTCTGCTTCATGTAGACATGTCCAAATGAAGTAGATTTGAATTCTGTAACATAATTCCATAGGGAGCTTTGCATGATGGCAAGATGAAATTGTCTGGCCTTGAATAAAGTACCTTGATGGCAACCACTGACATGACAGTTTAAACAAATGCAGCAACACAGGTGGATAAGCAAAGTTTCTATAAATTTTGATTGATGTGCCATCTCTAAGCCCAACTTTGAGCTGTCCTTGAGATAAAAAGGTAGGCGTTTTGGTGTCTGCTGAGAGGTAAAGTCTTACAGATGAGCTGCTATGCCTATGTGGAAGATGAGGCACTCACAAATGCACGTCTGCAAAATACTGTTTATACAAAGGCAATTCTCATCTTAAACATGAGGAAACAGCACAGAGATTAAAAAGTTGTTCTTAAGGAATGACCTAATCATTGGAAACCTGCTAATGAATACAGCCACCTGCCAAAATCTATCATCTCCTGAAAAAGACTCAATTCAGACGCAGGCCTGTGTCCAGTGGCATCTGCACCTCAGAGTTTGGGTGTAAGGCAGTTTAGCAATCTAATCCTGTAGTAGTCTTCCCAATAGACTGGTAAGGGTAATACAGCATGCCTGAGGTACAGCCTTTGTTTTGGCTTGCTCACTTTGAAATCATCTAAACTGTGATGCTGGAGGAATAATGAGAAACATCCTGAACACTTCTGTTTAAGCTGAGTCAGTCCCACTGTTTGTGAGTGTTTTCCCTGCCCCCCTAAGATAAATACTCCTGCTTCTGATAAATAGAGTCCATAAGTAACAAGTGTGTCCATTAGTGTCTATAAATAACAAGGTTTTTTTTTCCTCCAACCACAGGTTTTGTTGTGTTCGCAACGCTCGTTGTCATTGTGTCTTTAATTCTAATCTGTGTGGTGGGACCTCGCCATGGACAGACCAACATTCTCGTGTACATAACCATTTGCTCTGTAATTGGAGCCTTATCAGTCTCCTGTGTCAAAGGTCTGGGCATTGCTATAAAGGAACTTTTTGCAGGAAAACCAGTGCTGAAACATCCATTGTCTTGGATTCTGCTGCTAAGCCTTACTGTCTGTGTGAGCACGCAGATCAACTATTTGAACAGGGCTCTGGATATATTCAACACTTCAATAGTGACTCCAATATATTATGTAATCTTCACAACATCTGTTTTAACTTGTTCTGCCATCCTCTTCAAGGAATGGCAACACATGGCGGCTGATGACATTATTGGCACCTTCAGTGGCTTCCTGACTATTATTGTGGGGATCTTTTTATTGCATGCCTTCAAAGATGTTAACTTCACCCTAGCAAACCTGCCCCTCTCTCTGCGGAAGGATGACAGAGCAGCCAATGGCACTTTGCTGAGCACATATGACAGCTTTAATGATGATGAAGAAAGTTCTGCCTGCCTAGGTGAAATGCAATCCACTGAGAGTCTCTCAGCCAGAAGAAACGGAAGCCTGTCAGCCTTCTGAAAATATCTACGTGTTACTTATGAAAAGAACAATTCTGTAACCCTGGATTTTTTTTTCCTGCTGTGAAATGTCTGAGCTTGTCTGGAAAGTCATGTACTTTTTAACAGTATGTGTAGACAATCGTTGATTTTTGAGTTTGATTTGTTTGGATAAAGAACACTGAAATGTTTTTTATTTGCCTTACTTTTACTTTAAAAAGTACTAAAATGACCTCAGACCACAATTGGTTTTGTTGCTTAAGTTATGTGTAAATACTTTCATTTCATTCTTCTGTTTTTAAGATGTATTGCACTAATTACAATTTTATCAAAAATAAATGGCTTTATTTCTGCATTGGTGGTAAAAAGGTTGCAGCAAACCTGAATCCTTTGTACTTGTGCCCTGACTGACCATGGAGTGACTGTAACCATATTGAAACAGGAGCTGCAGCAACTACTCCTGTCCTAGTTTGTAAAAGAGAAAAGGGAAGGGTACAACCAAGCACAACTGATCCTTTGGAAATAATGGTTAGGTAAAGCTGTATGCAAAACTTGCAGGATTTGCATCAAAAAACCCCAACTTTACCAAATCAGAGTAACAGTCTGGCAGAAACAGGAAGGCAGGAGCTTGTGTTCTGAGTGGATAGGTAAGATGGTAGCTCCTGCTATGACAGTTTATGCAGAAGGAAGGATCTCAATCATTACTAGTAGCCAGAGAAGCTGCTTCCTCTTCTGTAACAGAGGTCAGGTTCTGTCTGTGCTGCACCACACCGCCCTGGCTCTGCAGAGCTGTTCTGTGTTCCTGATGTTACAGCCTGAACTCACAGAATTGCTGTTTTGTTTGCTGCAACCCTGAGATTTTCAAAAAGAACCAAAATAATGAAACATTAATGACCTTGCTTCAAAACAAAGCGGGGGGGGGGGAAGGGTGAGGCAGATAGGTGGTAATTCACTTTACTAAAACCAGAAAATAAAAATTAGGGAAGAAGGTTTTATAACAATTTTCTACTATGCATGTGAAAGTTGGAAATACCTGGGACAGAGACTAATAGTTACTGCTCGATGTTGTCTGGTTTAGTGCTTATTGTTTAAGAGAAATTATGATTTTTCCTAGGACAGAAAAACCCCAAGTTACCACCTGTGAAAAAAAATTCTGCTGCCTTCCTTTCTTATGTGTCATAATACACAGGAGAGGGGGAAGGTGTCAGACAAGAAAAACGTTTTTGCTAAGAATAATTGGAAATGAAAAAGTTACACCTTTTGTACACCTTGCTGCATTTTTCCTTTTAGGTAGGAAAGGCTATACTAGGCAAAGAATATTTAGCTCCTATCAAGTCTATAATTCTTTTTGAAAAATAATAAAAATTTCCATTATAAAAATGGGAAAAAAACATCTCCTAGGACTAATGTCTGAATTGTCTTAAACTTTTTTCCCCTCAGTGATCATAAAATATGTATTTAATAGCAGTTTTAGGATGTTAAGGGACCAATTCTCTTACTGCTGAAAGTTAACTGGTAAGAATTAGAAATTATTCACATCATGATTAGTTATTTTTAAATAGTTCTTAAACAAAATCAGGCTTTATTAATTAACCATTTCTGCACCGGTGCTGAGCCAAAATCTCAGGTGTATGAGACATCCTTAAACCAATGATGATGTCAGCAAATTAGGAAAGTTGTTCATTTGCTTAACTGGAAGCACAGGGAAGCATCTGGATGACCAAAAGTGTTCTGTGAACTAAAAGACTGTTTTTTTAAAGAAAATCATCTGTAAAGCACCTTGTAAAAGAAATCCTGCAACAAGCTGGTGTAACAAAGCACAAGTGCTTCTGACTTGTGTCTCCCACGGGCAGGCTTGTGTGCACTCATCAGAACAGACACCACTCCAGAATGGCAGCTCTCAAGCACAGATGTCCTAGGGAAACTTGTGATTGTGGAAACTTGCTGATAGATTGCCTGGAAAATCTCCATCCTGTTTTGCTGAGGAAATTTCAGTTAATTTCTTTCCTAAAACTAGAGACTCTGCCACTGCAATACCTACGTGTTCCTCACTTCCTGTGTACCTCTTCTGTCAGATGCTCATTTCTACCCACTATTGGAGTCAATTCCATGGCTGTGAAGCACCTGGAAAGAGCTGAGCAGGAGAAAAGATGTGTTGTAACCTAGCCATGAACTACTAAGAGGGAAGGAAGAAAAGCAGGTTTTCAAAGGGATGCATTCTTGGTTTCACACTATAGGTTAGAAACACTGACCAAGGAACATCTCCACAAATCCATATCCTGCATAAAACATGTAATTATCTGTCTGGGTCTGTTTTGGCCATCTTAACATCTTTGTTAGGGCTGATCCCAAAGCCAGTTGACAGGATCTTGGAGTAAGCAAGCAGGAGTTACTACTTTTGGCTGAAGGGTTTGTGTTAAAATTCAACTTCTATAGTTGCAAAGTTTTACAATTTTACTGATGCAGTGTTTGCATTATACAGCAGGTATAATTTAACAAATACTTTCCATAATAAATAATGATTAACATCGTTAGAGTTTATGTACTGGGATAGAATACACCTGCTCACTGTAGTCAAGATTCTTGTAAACAAGAATTCTTCATCACTTGTAACATGTTTGGGTACACAGGTATGTATTGCAAACCAAAATATAAACTGTGTTAGAAGAGCTCATTAGGAAAAAGTAAACAGTCCCCATTCTAATCAATCAAACTTCCACCTTTTAAAAAGATTAGACTCTATAAATCACCTTCGTGCTAAATAACTTTGAAACAAACACTTTAAATAACCTTCATTTCCATAATTACTGATCTCTGAGAAAAGATTTGCAAAGAGGAAAAAGGGTCAACTGACTAGAAAATTATTCACAAAGCACCAGCAGAGTTTGTTTTGTTGTTTTTTCTCTTTTTTTTTAATAAAGGCAAATTAAGCAATTAAGGCTCTAATACAAACAATTATGCATTGATTTCTAAAAATTTTTTCTACAGAACCGTTTTTTACCCTCCACAGCCATTATTTCTATAGCTTCAGGGGAAAATTATACCAGTCCAGTCTAAAATGGTCACCTCAGACAGGAATGCAAAGAGGTTTCAAAAATCTTACAGGCTTTTAATCAAAGTGTATAAAATTTTAGTCTAGAAAAATAAGTATGGATTGTATACAGTTACTGTGCTTGGAGACTGGAAAGAACAATGTGCCACTCAAATGGCACAGGCATACTGAAAAATGCAGATGAGAGTATTCTTCAAAACTGTTGGTGTGGGTTTTGTTTCTTGCTTTGTTTCTCACACTTTTAGCCTAAAGAGGTGCAAGAAGTATTGTTAGGTGAGAATCTAGTTGCTGGCAAGGGACTGATGAATTGGTGGCTGGAAGCAGCGCACGTGTTCCACAGGTGTGCTCTCTCCATCGCCAGACTTCAAATACTTGTCCAAAATAGCAATTATTTCATCATTCAGAATCTGGAACTTGCGAATTCTCTCAACCATTTTCTTCAAAGGCTGCAAACATCAAACAAACAGACACAGGAATTAGCTCTGGCTATGAAAAGCCTTAGCCAGTAAACCAGCCAATGCTGTTAGCTCATCTCTCCCAGCAATGTTACAAATGTTTCCCTCGCACTGCTAAGCCAGTGGAAATACAAGGTGTATTTTGGTTTTTGACAGTGCTGCTTTGGGTGCAGAGAAGCTCAATTTAGAGCAGCCTTGTCATTTTGAGAATGAGCATATATAGGATGGAAGGCATTAAGAAAATCTCATATATTTGTGACATCGGAATTCTGCTTGACCAGTCTTCCAACTCCAGCCTTAATCTTTTGTTTCTGAAAATCCTGGTGCCCTCATTTTCAGCAATTCATTCTAAAAAAAAGGATTGCCACATCTATGCTGCATCTGAATACAAACAGCTCTGAGTTGCTGTCTTTATTACTAAAGCAAATGCAGATGTTTTCAACTCACCACATTCTTGATAACCTCATCTTTGCCATCGTGTTTTTGGACTTTCAACAGGTGGTAGCAGAAATCCAACACGTCAAAGCGCCGCTGCTGTCCCAAAAGCACGATGATCATACATCCAGCCCAGTGCAAGCCATCCCCAAAGCACTGCCTGGAATAGGAAACGCCACAGAGCAGGTTTCAACTACATCTTCAAAACACAGTCATAGCAAACACTCAGTAATCAGCCACTTCACTAAATAATGAATATGTTAGACATTCCTCTAGAAAGCAAAAGCTCTGGTATATTGGAGATATCACAAGCAATTCAAATAGATGCTTAATAAAAAAACAGAACTCCCCCTCCTCCTTGAATTTCACGTAACAGAGTTACTCCAAAAACATTTACTCCCCATTAGACTCCTGCAGCATTACATTTCATTTTCAGTGGAAACAATGCTTGCAAAGAAAAAAAGTGAGAATTCAACACCACTCTGCTCCTTTAGGCTGCAGGCATGAAAGGAAGTAAATGTCCTATGCCATTTTCTAATTGCCCAGTAAAGAGCATGTTACATCTCAAGAATTTTTCAAAAGTGTATTCTCAAAAGCAACAAAACCAAGAAAAAGTAACAGTTCCTGGTTAATTCGTGTTAATCATGTGAAATTCCAAGTGGTCTAAATTCAAAGAAATTTTTGTTAAAGTTAGATGCACAAATATTCTGCTACTTTATTTAAGCTGGGTGTCTGTGGGGGCACTACCCCTATTGAAAGACATGTGCTAGGGCCCATTTGTCACAGGATCATTCACTATACACTGGCAATACTTAAAATAGAGGGTTATTTTCACTACAGATAACAATAGCATCTGTGTTCGTGGCTGATGAGCCCCTCATGGTGATGGCAGCACTTCTCCCTGGTTGTGCCCTCAGCTCCTGCAGGCAGGCACACAAACGCCCCCGCTCCAGCCCCCCTGCCACAACAGCACAAGCCGAGCACTGTTGCCCACAGGGGCAGCTGGCAGCACGTACTCCACAGTGAACTCGTGCGTTCCCACGGGGATGCAGTAGACGAACTGCATTGCGCTCCAGAGGCGATGGAATTCCACACACTCATCCACGTGCATCACCCCGTTGCTGGGCAGGGGCCCGCGCCAGATGGGATCATCAAGGAAGGAGCGGATCCGCGTCAGGATGACCTCAAACATGGACAGGCCGCAGCACAGGCGTTCTTTGGTCAGCAAGTCCCCTTCCCTTGCAATTGCTATTTGCTGAAGTGCAGAGAAACAAAGGGTAAAATCCTGGTAAAAGCCACTTCACCACAAAATTTTATTTTAAAAAATAAATACAATACATTTTTCAGTTTCACGCGGTTTATTCTAGGAGAAATGTCTTCTGACTTAAAGTGAGGGTCAGACACTGATAACCTGGAGATCAGATCAGTAGAAAAACATTCACTGTGAATTGTAAAATTGTACAATCCTTTTGAGAAAAATGTAAAATCCTTTTTAAGCAGACTTAAAGTGAGTAACACTAACTGCAGTAATGCTAGTCCTGGATTTATCTCAGGGAAGTTTAAAGAATTCTTTCTCTAAATGGAGGCAGAAAGCAAAACCAAAGAGTTCAGTGCTCTGCTGTAGCTCCTGCATGTGCTCTCCTGCACACCTCCCTCAGCTGCTGCTGTTAGAGATGAGAAAGCTCCAAAGGGGAGCACCAACAGGCTCAGACAAAACCCAAAAGAGGAATGCTGCTTGTGCTTGTCCCAGCTTGTGCCATCACACAAGCTCTCTCCTAGTGCAGCAGCACCTACGATGACAAAAGCTGTCTGAACTCTGCTTCAGGGCATTCTGCTCTTACTTTCTACTATTCACATCTAGTAAACTGCTAAGATTAGCAGGGTATTAATGCACCTCACCCCTGAGAAAGGGGAACAGCGCTGAAGCTGCAAAGGCAGTAGAATGTTCTCTTTGGTCATTGTTTGCAGGAGACCTTAAATCAAATGACAGCTCATTTTCCAAGAGTTTCTAAGTGGCTGAAAGAGTGACAAAATGTTTTAAAAACATATATGCACGTGCACAAAAAAAACTTATTGCTTTTGGTGAATTTGCAGGAGAAGCTCCCAGGCTGGACCTTACACTAGGAGGGTATCCCATGGTAAACATACATACCAATTAGCATTTTCCCCCAAATGTGTCACTTCTGCCCCAGTCTCAAATGTTTTAAACTTCTAAGCTTTAACAGCTTTTTCCAAACTTATGGATCTAAATAAAAATCATGTGTGTGAACAAGCTGGATGTGCAGGTTGAAGGTCTGACAGAGCTATCAGGACAGGCTTTCTGATGTTCAGAAATTTCTTGAATTGTGTCTGACACAAATGAGAAAGATTACCTGGGGTGTGCCAAGTCTTTCAATGAGAGGAACCAAATGAAGTGAAGCATATTTTGATTCCAGTCTCTTCATTTTAGCATCAAGTCTTTCACCCTCTGAAAGAAAATTTTTAAAAAGTGAGCAATCATAAATTGCAATTAACCAAGAGAATTCTTAATTTAACACAATCTTTATCCAGAGAAAAGAAAACTGTTCTTTTTAGGTAATTTAAGTATTAAATAGCTGCTTAATCTTCAATGCACTTTTAGAGAAATACATATTTAAAATGCTACATTACATGTGCAAACAGAAAGGATTTGTAGTAGAGTACGTCTAATTAACTAAATTCAAGGAAGAATATAAGGCTGTGTTATGCTGCTGCTGCCAAGATACTTGATCCCCACTTGTACTAAGACAACTAAGTTGTCTTTATGCATAAAATGTTTGTCTCTAGAAGGTGAGGTAAAACGAGGATGCAATTTTGTGTATAGCAAGGCTAAAAACCAGCTGGCACTTCCTCAACACTGGCAAGTAGGAAATGTTCTCTGGCAAATGGGAAAATACTGTTTACAAGGGTCTGGTTAGTTTTATGCAGAGATGCAAGTAGCTACTGTGAGCTTGGAAATATTCTCAGAGTTTTGTAGCTGATGGGATTTCAAATCAGCTGCTCCAGCAGTGAGAAACAGAAAAGAAAGGAGACAGACAAGAAACCCAGTAAGAAGAGAGGGCAATGAGGAGAGGGGAGAGCTCACTTTCTGATGATGAAAGATGAGGAGAGCAGACACCACAGGAAGCAATCCTGCAAATATTCACTACTGCATACTCAGTTTAGTGAAAAGGAAGTGAAAAATCGACAGGGACCACCTTTATTTACTAACTTACTGACAGACTCCCTACACCCCATTTAACTGACAATCCTATAAGCTAAACAGCAGCTTCAAAAAAGCCTCTATATCCACAAAGCAGGATAATACTGCCCTGGGCATCCATCCTGCTTTTCCCTGCATGGCATTCCTCCTCTTCCCCTTGTCATTTGCACAGAGAATTGCCAGGAAACATTTGTTTTTTCAGCCAGACAAACGGGCCTGGATCTGATACCTGTGTCCTGTAATTACCAGTGCTGTGGTAAAGGGTGGCTGGAGGTGGTTACTGAAGGCACGGCAGCAGCAAGGGAAAGGGAGAAGGTGTTACCCAAGGAAGGAGTTTTCACTTTGCCCATACCTTTGACGTGAACCCTGGGCAGGATGTTCTGGAACGGCGCCGCGTGCAACAGGTCACACACTTCCTCCAGAGACTGGGACAGAAAGCAAACGGGAGGCATTTAGGACAGAAGCATCGATCCCCAAAGCACACCAGACCCCCACAGCGGGATTCCAAGGGCAGAACGGGATTCCAAAGGCAGAACAGGATTCCGAGCGCAGGCCGATGGCGCCGCAGGAACAGCAGAGGGCAGCCGGCCTCTGTCACCACGGCAGGAGCCGCTCCGAGCCCGGCCTCCCCTCACGGATCGCTCCCAAAGACCACTGCATTTCACCAGCGCTTCCTCTGCACTCCCAAAGAAACCCCGGCAACTCCCCCCCCCCCTACCCTCAGCTGGCAGCTCATAAAGGACGGGGTATTTATTAAATAAACTGATGGAGGATGAGTAATTTCGGTGGGAAAGTGGCAGACAGCTCCCGCGCAGACAAAAGGGGGAAGAGGATGACTCACTCACTGCCTGGTTATTTTTACCAGAGCCACAACCCATTATCCTAATGGGAGCTTATCGTGGTGGGAGCGTCTCCCTGCCAGGCAGGCTGAGACTATGACAACAGCCGAGAATCATGTCTTCGAAGTATTTTACATCTTTAGGGACAGGGGAAAGGAAGACATCTGTCTCCTGTTTCTTTGCTCCTCTGTACACACAGGGAAAATGCAGATGACCAGAAGCAGATGCATGACTTTGCTACGACCCACTCCTCATTTTTGAAGCAGAGACCCTACTAATTTGTAATCCCTCAACATTAATATTAGAAAAGTCGGTCATCATCCATACTCTTAGCAAGGCTAGGGTGCTGGGGGGCTCATGTGCCTTTTCCAGTTTGTTTTCTAATTCCTTGATGTCAGCCAGGGCAATGCATGAGACCCACCCACTACCACAGATATACTCAGAGTTATACTTTGCACTGCGCTCAAATCTAGATTAGTTATGAGGGATGACCACAATGGAAAAATATTGAAATACATCACAGGACATGGGGGCCTGACTGAGGACAAAAACACGAGGAGAGGCAACGAGCAGAGATGTGTGACTGCAAAGGGTAATCTCGGTGGTATCCCTAAGAAGGTACCTCCATGCTGGTGTCACTCTGGTACACCCTCAATCCTCCCAGGAGGGAGTGATGGCCCTGCCTGGCCTTTCACCATGCAGCCACTCAGCCTGAATCCAAAGCAGTCCAGCTTCTCATTCTGTTTCAGCTGTGCCATTATTCACTACAGCTTTGCTGTGCGTCCTTAGGCCCTACAATTATTCTCCACCATGAGGGAAGGATCCTCTAACTCCATCAGCAGGAACCCTGAGGAACAGGCTGTCTTCGTTACCTTATCTAACACCGACAGCTTTAATACACCCTAGAGAAGCCTTCCGTGAGGGTCTATTTTTGTCCAACAGCAGGCCCCCAGCCAGCTTGCTGAGGAAATGACGTGGCTGGTTTGCAGTCAGCAAAGATCTCTGCATGCTGCCCAACCTCAGCAGCACTGTGAGATTGCACAGCCTGGGCAGGGTGCCTGCATGCGCAGCAGGAGGAGACATCCCCCACCCAACATTCACCAACACCATGCAGGTAAAGAAAGGGAAGCCAGCACACCTGTTGCTGTTCTGATCCATTATCAATGCCCACCTTTCCTCTGTAAGCACCCAAAAGCATTGAAAACAAAGAAATCACAGGTCTGGGCATCTTGTTTGAATAGTAAATACTAATAAGATGGGAAAAGAATGGGAAAAGAAAACTGGAGGTAGGGATAAAGATCAATTGTAGCACTGTACCATCAGCTGTGGGCAGGTTTACAAAGTGTAAGGTAAACTCTAGATACATCAAAAGCACCTGAAAGACTGACATGTTTCACAGTTTTGTTCAAGCCAGGACAGATGAGTGGATTTCTGCACCACTGTCAGCCATCCAAGCAGCAAGGACGACGTCCAAGGATGTCCATGTTAACCTTGTGATGTTTCAGACCTCAACAGGAATGACATGCAGGAAGGGAATACAGCAGTACCAGATGCAGAGCTTGCTGACATGAAGAGTGGCCACACTGTGACTGGCTGCAGGAGTGTCAGGGGGTTTTAATTTAATTATAATTTAGGTGATTATAATTTATGGTGAAGATTGCAATGTGAGATCCTCAGGTACCATGCAAGAGGCAGTGTCTCTCACCCAGCAAAGTCAGGCATTACTGTATCTAACAGACATGAAAGCCCCTGCAAGACTGTGAGAGAGGAGTGCAGGGAACTGTTCCTACCCATCTGCCCATCAGTAACAGCAAACTCACAGATTTCAACCTTGTTATTGATGACGTTAGTAACAAAAATATGAGAGTACATTTTGAGAGACAGATGGATTTTAAACTAGCACAGCAGGCACCTACCAGACTCTGTTCAATGAGGAGGCAAAACAGGACAGCATTTCCCACTTCCCGTAAATTCTGGAAGCAGACAGTCTTCAGTTCTGCATATTCAACAATGTCCTTCAACTGATGGTGAAAAAACTCCAAGATACCTGAAATCAGAAAAGAAGTGGAAAAAAAAGTCTCAGTAGCCAGAACAAATCTAGTGATGACCACACAGGCACACTGTTACCTCAGGAAAGCAGACAAAAGACACTGGCCATGTGAATAAGAGTCATAGAGATCAGGATTAATTTAAATTTCTGCTTCAAAAGCCCTTTTCTAACCAATCTGTCTATTCAAAGGTTGCACAAACATGCCTCCATACACTGTTTGAGAATACAAATAACCGAGGGTGCAGGTTTAGACTTCCCTCTCCATGCATCAGCACATGAGATTTTATCTCCAGACATGCAGCCTAGAGGAAACTGAAAGCAGCAGCATTTAAATGCATTAAAACTCAGAGATTATGAAGTGTTTAAGCCAGTGCACTGACCTTTTCAATTGGATAAATCATGCAAAGTGAAGTGCCTAACTTTTCACTCCTGGAAAAGGCAGCCAGTATAAGAGGTAAGAAAAAAATACCCAGGAGCAGGAAGAGAGAAAAGAGCTCTCATCTCTTTAAGCCCTGTTCCAGCCACCATTCCCCAACCTGCTGCACCACTGACAGACTCAATTCACAGCTGCTATTCTCATGGATGACAGAGCCAGCAAGGAGCAGAGAGCTCAGATACAGGGAAGAAGGGTAGTGTCAGGCTATAACTCTGACAGTGCCACAGGGCTGGAGGTGATCTGTGACCCCTTGAAGCAAATACAGAGATCTCAAGTCGAGTTCTGCAGGCAAGGGTACACCAGATCCTGCTGACAAGCACAACCAGAACACAGTTTCTGTCAAAGTTTTGCAAAACTGTTAAAAACCAGCTAAAATTATGATTTTCAAACCCACATAGTTTACATAAACATGTGTCTTTTCCATCAAACTTCTCCTGAACAACGGTGATGCGTAACATGCTGGTGGACTTCCAGTCCTTGCCCTCCAGCCCCAGAAAGGCTGCACAGTCCCTTGGTTAGAGAGGAGCCCAGGAAACCACAGGCTCAGCAGCTTCTGCAGAGACCCAGTCTGGTCATCTTTCAGAGATTCAAGCCATGTGCAGGATGGAAGAGCAGTAGGAACTACAGTAGGTCAGACAGCTCTTCAGCTTTTTGCAAGTTAATTCTTAGCAGCATTTCTCCACCTTTCTGCACAAGCCTGTCCCTTCTAAAAACCCACCAAAACACTTGACTGAGAAGAAAATGCATCATAAAAAGCTTTCAAATTTCATGCTGCACACAGCAATTCATTTCCATTACACTGAATCAAGGCTGATAAATCCCCACCCAACTACATCTAAAGCACTTGAGAGAAGACAAGGAAAGAGAACACAGATGCCCTTCAGCACCTTCCCATGAGTTCCTTTGACACAACTGATGAACACTTCTCATGCAGGAGATCATACTTGGCGATCTACTCAGTGAGGCAATGGATGAAGGGAGCACACAAACATGAAACCCAGCCTGCAGCGTATCTCTTCCAAGGAAATTCCTCAAATTCAGAGATGTTGGAATGCATGAAATAGAAGCCTCTCTGAGTCCCTCAGAGAGAGAATGGGATGCAGGGATTGAATTGGAACCTTTAGAGAAACTGAAATATATTAAGCCACACAGATATGAAGTAAGAGCGCAAATTTAAGTAAGTAGAAATACATCTTAAGTGCCTTAAGAAACTATTAGCTAGTAAAAAGCCTTAAAGACTAGTTTAATCCAGTAGTGCTACCTTTCACAAAATTAACATGGCTCTAGACATAATGAAAACATAGCAGAACACTGCTTGCATTTCTAGATAGAATAGAGAGAATTATATGCGTAGATTTTGTGTAAGAACTGACACTACTTTCACATTAGAATCAAGCTTGGATAGGTGCAGGAAGAATGTTTTAGAATCATGTTTTTAGCTGATTGGATGATTTATGAATAAAATCCCCCTGTACTGAGGTGAAAAAAGGAAATAATAAAAAGGAAATTAAAAAAAGGAAATAAAAAAAAAAGGTGTGGGAGCTGCTGTTTCTGCTCGGGACATTGGGACTCTATTCCAGAAAGCTTTTAGCATGGACTTTAATACTCTGAACTCTTCGCCTTCGAGACTGATGTATTCCACCAGTAAACAACTTTACGGCAACCAACAACTGCTTTTGTCTCTTTGAAGACCCAAGACCCACTGACACAGAGGAACTTGAAAACATACAGTGAAGGAAAGAATTACGTAGGTAACCCATGCACTTCTACAGAAAGCCTCATATCATTAAAATTAGTAACACAAAACATGTGTAAAGTGCATGATTAGGGGATGCACGGCTGGCTCTGCTACATCTCAAAGAACTGTTTGTCAACAGAAAATTGACAGTAAATGAGTGTTCCCACATGTATTCACTGGAGGTGAATTTCAGACCTAACTTTAGTACTTTAGTAACTTCAGAGAAAAACAGGACTGAAAAACTGATGGAGAAAGGTCAGATGTAGCGAGTGCTTGCTGAGCTTAATTTATTCCAAGGTAACACTTTTACAACTAGCTAAAAAGCAAACAATGCCAGCACATCACCAATTCCCACCTCCCCATAATGCAGGGACTGTGGAATGGAAAAGCTGTGGGAAAGGCTGTCAGTGCTCACTGAACACTGCAGGATACCAGCCAGTCACAATCCCCAGGTATGTGAGGAGCAGTGAAGACTTGGTGTGTGTCATTTAAACAGACCTGCCCACCATGGCAATGGGATGCTGCAGTGCTGAATACCAGGACTCCCATTTTACAGATCAGACTGAAAATGCTGAAGTTTTTTCCCCAAAAAGTTTTTGATGCTAGGAAGAAAATGCAAAGTCAGGGAACTGAAATCAGCTTTATCCCAAACTTTCAGTGTGTTTCAGTTACACACCCTAGTCTTTCTTTAGTTTTTGTTGATGAAAGGATTTCCACATCTAGAAAGAAAGGTTTTCTAAGGATGAATTGCAAGAAATCAAATACTTTCCTCATTCCAAGACTTTCTGCAAACAAAAGTCTGATGTGTTATCCTGGACTAACTTCTGCGCCATGGAGGAAATCGAACTAGAACATCTACCAATCTTTCTGGTCTTATGATCTGTGCCACATAGACAGAGATTGATGGTGAATCAACAGAAGGCCTGGAAGACTCCCTGAAACACCACGAGGAACTGTGGACTTCTCCACAGGGTCACCATGGAGAGAAAGCACTATCTGAGCAACAGGATACTGGTGACATGCATGGCCATGGACGTGCTCTTTCCTTTAGCTTGTGTGGTGGGTGGGATGCAGCGTGGTGAGAAACAGGAGCTGAGCGGAACAGCAAGGAAGATTCTGCTGCTGCAACATGGAAACAACCATTGGTCATGACAGGGATCAAAAAGGACAGGGTTTTCAGAGTCCATTCAATTCCCTACCCAGCCTGTGGATTTTGTGGGGAGTTTCAGGAAAAAAGGCTGACATGTGGAAAGATGAGAAATATTTTTTTCTCAATATGAGGAATGAAATCCTGAGAATAACCCATGTCACCTGAAGCAAATATAAAGCAGCAGGATGGGACAGAGAGAAACCAGGAGTAGCACAGAGAACTGTGACCAGAAACGAGACTCATACCGAAAGTGTGATGGAAACCAAAATGAGATATTAAGTCCATCCAAAAGCAGCAGGACAGTAAAAGTCAAAGAGTCTTGAGGTTCATACCATAAAAATTATCTACTGTCTTTTACAGTCACTCCAGATGACAGAGCTTGTGGAGGCCCTGGAGGGGCTTCTCCTAAATTACACCCCATTGGCTCCTTCCCCTGTCCCTATGCCTGAACATAGGTGTTCCTGAGCCACTCCCTCCCTTTTCCCTGATTGGCCCTCACCTTGATACTGCCTGGAGACCAAGGTCAGCTGGGAGGCCCCTGGCAGGGAGAGGGGGACCCTGGCGGGAGTGGATGTCGGATGTCGGAGAGCGGAACATCTCACTGCACGGCTGTTGAAGGTTGCATGCAAGATGTTTTCCATTACCATCTGTATGGTTGATTACCTTGTCAAGTGAGCAGTTTGCCTTATCTCTCTCTTTGAATGACCACATTCACACCTTCCTCGGGAGGGGACCTCTGCTGATAACAGACTATTGAATATCAGTGCATGACTGATAAGAACTATAACATCCCACTGTGAGATGCTCCGCCCAGAGGGAGGAGCCAAGCACTGCTACCCCGATATACTCTGATATTCTCAAATGGTGGCACAGCTTTTCTCCACGAGATTCCCCAGAGGAACAGCAGCTGCCTTTTCCTCCTGGATCTTCAGAGGAAGACTACATCCTTCTCTACAGATCCTACTTGCTCCAACAGAACCACACCTGATACTTCAGAGGACTGCAGCCACATTTTCAATCGGACTGCCACCAGCACCCTGACCAACAGGGTGTCAGGTTGGGTTCTGACTCTGTCAGTGTTGTTCTAGTGGACTGCATTGTTTATTTTTATTTTTTTCCCTCCCTATTAAAGAACTGTTATGTCCTGCTCCCAAATCTTTGCCTGAGAGCCCCTTAATTTAAAATTATTGCAATTTGGAGGGGTGGGGAGGGTTTACATTCTCCATTTCAGGGGAGGCTCCTGCCTTCCTTAGCAGACTCCTGTCTTCCCAAACCAAGACAACGGCTGAATTAAACATCTATGTTTATCATGCAAAAGCCTTTTTTGCTTCTTTACCCTGGACTTTACTAGCAGCAATTCAAGCTGCAGCAAGAGCTCCTCTCAAAGTCCTTAACAAAGTTCCTTATTTCTTCACTCAAAGCCCCAATCTCCATCTACAGATATATAAATATGCACACCCACATGCATTCATGAACAAATTGTCGTATTATTTTGAAAATCTGACAGCCAGTACTTAGCATGCAGGTGTTTCAAATGCTGCCATCATTAGTGTACTTCCCTTTAGATCAAGAGCTTGATATACCAGCAAAACAGAAGAAAGTTTACAGAGCTACACAGGCTATTTCTGATGAAAGACCAATCTGCTCCCCAGTGGAGTCCTGTGGCAGAAATACATCATCATGTTTTCATTAATGTTTGAGCAATGCCATTCCAAATTACACTTCTGTGCACATTACACAGAAGTGTATTTTTATGGAAGACGATGCATGCCTACTAAAGCCCTGGAAGAAGAATGAGTGTCTCAGGAAAATTAATTTCACTTAATTGCCTGCAACCTTCCTTCTTCCTCTAATTCTGTTTGTGGGTGGAATTCATAAGTCACTGAATTAGTTATATATACACACAGAACTTTGCAAGGTAAATGAATCAAGGTATTTTGCTCCTCCTCTCCAAGAAAGCAGTTTTAATTAAATCCCTCTATTCCTGCAGATGGGAGACATTAGGTGTCATAATAATTGATTACATAATCCCAGTTTCTGATTTACACAGATCTCAACAGAAGCAAAGACTGTTGATATAGAATAGACCCAGTAAAGTACAGAAGATTAGTAAAGGATTAGGCTCCCTCTCTGCTTCCAAAATCCTATCTCAACAGCACTCCAACAGCAGATGCCAAGTTTCAGCTGTGCAGTCTGTACACTGATTAATTTAGGAAGTCAGAGCAAATCAACACATGCAACTCAAAGCTGGTTGGATTCCTTCACTTTGGTCACCTTTCATTTCTCAATTCACACCTGCAGACTGAAATCAAACATGTTCCAGAGCTTATAACAATTCTGGTACCTAAAAGATTAGGACAAAAATGAGCTATTAATTCTAGAACTGAATTTCTGACTACAAACAAACTGGACCTTGATTATAAATCTTGGTCTAGTTGTTTTGGGTTATTTTCTGCAAAGAACTGACTTGGCTATTTTCAAATAAAATCTACTAATCTGCAATAGCAAAGCTGCTCCCAAGAAACTGGGTGCTATTAAACATAAAAAACCTTTAGTTTCTGTTCACTTTCACAGAGACCTTCAAATGCTGCATCCAAATGCTTCTTTGGCTTACCAGAGACATCATTAACTCTGCATATCAACAGAGCTGCCATTCATTCCCATCAATGGAAATATTCATCAGGTTCAAGCATATACATGTATCCAGGAATTATGACCATGGAGCCTGTGCACTGTGTTTATTTTTCTAGAAAGAAATATTCCATTTTTCTGCATATCCAAAGAATTCTTAATGTCCTCTTAAAATCATCAAGGTGATCTGGGTTTCCCCTAAATTCTTTCAAACAGTCTGTGATGCCTTCCCAAATCCTTCTCCACTGGACAGGTTTCAGGAAGACCCATGAATACTATAATTTCCTTCATCTAATGTAGACTTCATTGTGCCCTCCCCTGAATTATTCTCCTCCTTATCTGAGTTTGATCAAAAACCTCAGATAACAGGTAGAATTACAAACCCTTCTGCTACGCCCCAAGTGATGCCTCCCTTGCAGCCTCCAGCCACTGCTGCCCTTCCTCATGCTTCCCAGCCCAGGCTTGCTCCAGTCCCTATTAGACTCTGTCCTGAAATATTCCAGAACAAGAAGGGGTGGAAGACTCTTTTTTGCCAGACTGCTGTGCAGAAACAGGTCCCAAAGTGTTGCCAGCAGCACAATCAGCCCAGGGAGGGATGGGAACACAGCAGCCTGTGGCACAGGGCTTTGGAAGGATTCCCCAAACTGCCATGCCAACTTGTGGGACTTCAAGAGGCCATGGCCTGGGATAACAAGTGCTTTGTCCTGCACCAGCTTTGAGTGTTTTGTTTCTTTGGTTTCAGTTTGTTATGGTTTTTTTTTAAAGAAGAATCATGGAAATTTTACACTTAGGAAAAAATACACAATTTGTCTCCTTTCTCATGAAGTTTGTATCTTGCTAAGGTCATTGATCTTTTAAAAAGTTTATTTTGGAGGGGTAGTATACCAGTGACAAAAGCCTCATCTCACAGCAGAGCTGACAAACTACTTTTCCTCATGGTATTCAATGACACATCAGAGTGGCAGGATACTCATTCATTAAAAGCAGAAGAGACAGGTTCAAATACTCAAATAATAGCAGAGAAAATGTTACCTCCAAGATGAAATTTCAAGCTTAAACTCTTACAAGGCAAATATTCCTTTAAGAGCTTTAGTAAATTCAAAAGGTCCCTTTAAAAATCCTTATGCTTAATGTATTTTTAGACAAATATTTTTATGACTACAAGATGAACAAGTTCCCCACTGCTTTAGACTGTTCCTATGGAAACAAACCCATTGGCAAAGAGGAGTCCTGAACAACTCTGATGCCACTGTCTGTACCCTGCTCCTTTTAGCAGCAATAAATCACCAGTTAGAAATCCACAAGTCTAGAAGGCTGAAGGGGCCAAGGAATTGCAATCAGCAGAGTCCAAACAAAACTCTCCAACTGAAAAGTCTGAAGTGCATGAAAGAGCTAGAGGCTTACTTACTGAGTGTGCTTAAATCACCTTGCATGTGGAGAATGGACTCAGGAAATTAATTCTGAATTAATAATAGATGAGAATCTGCATACTTCATCTAAAGACTGGAATCACAGTTTTGGTCTGTATATGTACATTGAACCAGTTATAAAGAAGTTATTAAATGATTTGTTATGAAAGAACAGAAGCAGCACACAGACATACCCCACCTTACTACTACAGCTAACAACTTCTGAGGAAGCTTTTGGAGGCAGAGGAGGGAACAGACAACAGTTGGTGTGTGGCTTGCATCTTCTGTGACAAAACACATAAACAAGGTGTGGCAAAGACTGCTGAAGAGAATTTAGCACAGAAATGACAGGACAGTGACTCAAAGGAAGCACACTCTGAGCCTGCCCTTCTACAGTCTGGCAGCTCCTCTCCCAGTGAAGGGTAAAATCTGCAGCACATCCTCATCACAGGGAACATTTTCCTTTCTCAGCCAGTCTGTTCCAAGGGCAGACAGCTCCATGATGGGGAGGTGCCAGAGAGTACAGGGCAGTTTTTCCCTGATGTGAAAGAGCCATGGAGGTGTCCTGATCTTCCACAAACCTCTTCTGTCTGGCAACTACAAAAGGAAAGGGAGAGACGGCGTGACAGTGCTATAAAGACTGTCTCTGCATTTCTTGGAAGAGACTCTCCAGGGGATCATTACGTGTCCTCTGCTAGAAATAGTTCAGAACAGGAAAACCACATGTGTTAAGACAAAACCTGACAGGAACAGGGGCAGTAAAGGAGCAGAGAATCAGGTGGGATTTTGAGATCTAGTCCAATTCTAAAAGTAAGTATGATATTCCAGTGTAAAACCAAGAGTTGCTTTGATCTCTTGGTACAGCAGGCATCTAAACAAATGGCATTTCTTTTGGAAGAGTAAATATGTGGTCAAAGTAGTTTGTTACCGCCGCACCAGTAAAGTTCTGCCTTTCCTATAGGATGGATTGTCTTTCAACTTTAAGAGAAAGGTTTATCCTAAAATCCCTAGGCATCTCCTGCCAAATATTTAGCCCTTACAGGTGAGGATTTCTGGCAAGCTTCCTAATATCACGTGTAGCGTCACAGATCCTAGTGATGCATTATCTATATTTGAGAATACCTACTGCTTTTGTGGTCAGACCTTAATGAATGGCTAAAAGCCTCAGAGGGATTATTTTTATACTCCTAACTACCATGATTCATCCATCTCTATGCTCCAGGGAGAAAAACAGGAAGGAAACACTTAGTAAGACCTCAATTTCGTTTAACATTGGTAATGAACGTCAAGCAAGCTGTGGGAAGCAGAAAAAACCCAACCTCATTCCAGTTGGAGTGGCATTTAATAAAACTAAGTGACTCTGGAAAAATAAACTCAGGAGGTGGGTGGCACATGGAAGGACTAATTTCTGTTAATTAGAAGTTGCGAAGGAGGAATATTTTGAAGGGGAAAGCAGATTCAGAATTTCAGTGAACAATATGATAAATACTAATTAGCCAATTATTTCTCCATAGTGGCAAGCAGCTTTCAATGCCATTTCTTCTTCTGCAACTGTCACACCTCCTGTTGAGAGGCTAAGATGCACCCCACACAAGCCTCAGACAAAACTATTCTGGCAGGACCAGTTTACTTTCCAACAGTATCACTCCTTTTATCTTGCATTTGGTGAGGGCAAAGGAAAAGGGAATAGAGGCTGTTCCAGAGGACTGGGTTACCTAAATTAGACATTTAAACAGAAAAAATGTGAGAGGCTAACTTGCTGAGGTAAAAGCTCAACAAGCTTATGAGAAAGACAAGAAACAGAAACTATTGTGGACATCCCAGCTCAAGATCAATTATTTCACAAGGCTGACTCTATACAGATTGTCATTCTTTTGCCCTACATACAGAAGTCTTAAAACTTCAGTAAGTACTTTCAGAAAGTATAGCATTCAATGATTCTTTTGACGGTGAAAAATAAAAGAAATAAAAAAGCAAAGCCAGGCTAAAATCTGATTATCAGGAGAAAAAGGAGGGAGGGAAAGACAGATATAAAAGATTCAGAAGTTAGTGGTTAGTATCATCTTATTAAGGCTGCTAAGGTAACATCAAACACAGACTAACCTGGAGAACCATACTCATGTCTTGGTAACCTACAGATCTTAGGCATCACTTCCATTAGGGTCTTGACATACTGAAGAATGGTCCCTTGTAACTAAGAGAAAACAGATGTGTGTAAACATGTCAGAGCTGTTGAACTACAAAACTTTACAACAAACTGCATTCAAACTATACATGAACTGAAACAGCTCCAAAAATCTTGCATTTAAATCTGCCTGTCATCATATTTAAAAAGGCAGCTTTTTCAAATTTAAACAGTTCACATGGCATTAGCCATCTTTGCTATAAGAGTAGCACAACTGCTAAAGCCAGGAAGGTAAAAAATGAAAACATATTTTTCTCTTACAGACTCTTTACTGTCTAACTAACTTTTAGATTTTTGGTTAAAAAAGCTGCATCTGAATGCTGTCAAAACCATTCAAAAAGCATCTGAATGTGTTCAAAAGCAACACGAAAAAAAGCCCTTATAATTAGGAATGGCTGCAAGAGCCCAAACTGGTTCTTCTGGACATAGCAGCTGAGACAGTCCCAGCCTCCAGTCAGCCTGTCTTCCTACCACTAGAGACCTCTCCCTTATCTGTCCACCTATATCTGAGCATCTGCATCAGGCATTGGCAGGACACCCTCCCCAGGCCTTTTAACCTTCTTTATAAATGACCAAGTGTCCAATGCCACCTTTAATGAATTGAGACAATTTACCAATAAGTTATAAAAAAACCCCTCTCATAAAACACAGCAAACTAATACTTGACAATCAAACCCTGGAAAATATGAGTGTCTTCCTCTCTCCCTGAAGATTAAATTACAGCATGTTTTCAAGCAGGATTCAGCCTTTCTAGAACATCAGAAATGTACTTAGAACATTGTGGGAATTACTGTAAACAAACTGCCAAATGTGTCAAGTGCCTGAAGTACGATTATGAATACCGCAGCTTTCCCTGGTACATTTGGATTATTTTGGCAGCATGCTCCTACAAACAACAGGGAGGAAAATATAATTTCTTTGGCTTAAATTAACTGCAATGCACTGTGGCTGTATATATAGATTCTAATAGTATAGCAAACAGCTAGCACCTCAACCTCCTCCCAGTTACAAAGAAGGCCCTTTCCAATACAGGATACCCAGGCTGTGTGGATAATGTCTTCAAGGCTGGCCTGAGCAGCACTGCTAATCAAGCACAGAGGTTAAACTCCTGTTGTTAAGGAGTCATCTATCAGTGATGTCATTAATGAGAGCCCTGAAGTTAGGTGCCAGACAGAAAGCACACTACAGCTGTTCTCAAAAAATATCAAGGAAGTGAATGTACAGTGTGGTCTTTAAGTTGAAATCAACTAATTTTAAATACTTTTACTCATACTTTTCCAGAGCCTACCTAGGCCCTAACAGTTCAGGTCACCACAAATTGCATGAATCTCCACTAAAGAATCAAAAGTTTTCAAAACACTGTTGATGGCACCAAGGCACTTCTTTCTATTGCTCACACAAGACATTGAGCACTATCAAGCACAGCTTATATCAAATTTCAGTGGAAGTTATTTTAATTATTTTTATCCAGGATCTCAGTTTTACTTTGTTTTTCCTGAGACATTTCCTATAAGAAACCATTTGGATTAGCAGAAAAATAAGGACAATTAGCATACCAGGCTCTTGACAACTTTGAGCAATTCCTCCATCACCACAGCAATGCCCTGATATCCAAGAAGTCTACAGATGACTTTAAAGTGGGGGGGACCAACAAAATTCCTGTAGTTGCTGTAGATGCTGGAATATGCCAAATTCAATGCCTAAAACAAGAAAGCAGATATGATTAATGAAAATTTTGTCTGCCTATATCTCAATAATAATGTAATTTAAATGTCATTTTAAAGTACATTAAAACTGAAATAAAAAAACTGTATCTCACTGTCTCTGAAAAAGCTTTAAATGCACAATTTCTCTTTTGGCAGTTTCTCTTAAGGCACGAACTTTGACAAATATCTATTAGCAAGATAAATTAGTGTGCAAAACATCTTGAAAGAAATTACTTCAATTTTCTGTTCATAATAGGTGTTTTAAGTCTCTGAGTAGTCAAGTACAAAAAAAAAAAGCCTTCTGCAGCTACTGCTCTCTGCAACTAATTAATAAGGATCTTTCTTTTTCAAACCCCTGTGCTGTACACAAGATCAAAGCAAATCTAAGTCTGGGATGCAACTTCATAGAAATTCTTCAACACTTGTATAAATATGACCAGGTGCTCTGCCATAGTCATGTTTACTTCCATGAAAGTGAACGCAGCTGTACAGACTGATGTGATGTGAGGATTTAGGAACTGGTTGCTGAAGCTGCAGATTAGAGATGGTTGGCTAACTTAGCATCCTCCATTTCTGCAAGTGGGTTGTTCTCTTAATACCCTGCAATTTAATTTTAGCAGGAATCTTGGTCACCTTTCATACAGAAGGGACTGTTGTGTTTCCTTCGGTTTTTTGAATTTTCATTCTCTCTAAAACACACATGGAAAACAGCATACTGTTAAACTTTCAACTTCACACACAGCTGTAACAAAAGATTTTCCAGGAAGAACATTCCCTTCAATGCAGATCCTGCCCTAACTACCCATGCAAGTCAACACCAGATACTGTAACCACATGGCATTAAGCTAGTTGGAATTCAATTTAGAAAACTCTACCAAGCTCTGGAAGGATTTTATTCTCATAAAAGGACTTAAAAATCATCTTTTGACGCAATCAGAATAAAATATGCACATTTTTATTTATGTTGTATGTCTCTGTATAAACACCAGTTTCCAGCTGAGGTCTTAGAAACTTAAAAATTCTAAATGCAAACTAAAATAGACACTTGGATAACTATTAGAATCCTAGTACATAACACAGTCCTGCTGTTACATCAGAACTGGCTAAAAGGCCAAACTCCAAATGTGTCCCAGCAGGGCACAGCCTAAAGCTGCATCCCTCCAGTACAACCTGTGCATTTCCATAGCTCTCTGCAGACAAAAATAAGGTCTGGGGCAAAGACAGCACAGAGAACTGGGAAAACCTTAAGAACATACGTGCAGATGAATGTCCTGATAAACTAAGGATTTATACTACTGCCCCTAAAAGATGAGATTTCATTTTTTGGTTTTGATGTTTCCAATTAGGTAAGTCTCCTACAACAGACATGTCAGAACTATCTGTTTCAGCTACAGCACAAGGAGAATTTTATTTTAGTGGGTTAAAGCCTTTTACTGCCA
>NW_005054342.1:4612991-4616729 GCF_000277835.1 Geospiza fortis | reverse complement strand
ACAAGCCCTAAAAATATGATTTTGGTATTTAAAAAACTTGCCAATACATAACAATAAGAAGCCAGCCAATCTAAAAATATATCTTTCATGCAAACCTCATGGGGAAGTACCTAAAATTTACAATCCACCTGTAAATGTTGGATTAGTGGATCTTTCTAAACTGTAACAAGGAATTTAGAAAAAACCATTACACACCAAGACCACATCCCCCCCCCACAGTGAGACACAGAAGCATAAAATCCTTAGGGAAGAAGCCACTAACTAGAGGGGGGTGGAAGCAGAAAGGGAGGGAAGGGAATTTGCTGTTCATTATTTTTTAAGCTATACTTGCTCCCTCCCCTACTTAAATTTAAAAAAAAAAGAAAGAGTTGTTAGTTGCTGATGTCATCAAAGTGCTAACATTAATCACTCACAGCATCACTGGTCCACACACAAGAGTATATAACAGGGATGCTCAGGCAGCATACTGCCAAGGGGAGGCAAGCAAGAGAGGGGGGAAAAGACATTATTTTCTTCTCCTGTGAGGTCTTTGAAAAGCAAAGCAACAGCATCTTTAGACAAGATGTGCTCTTGCAGGAATTTAAGTGGAAGAGACAAAGAAACCATGCTACCAGCAGCGTCAGAGAAAAAAACTGAAATCACCAAGCAATGAGAATTCAGTCCAGAGAATCTGAGGAGAAGAAAAAGCAAACTGGCAAACAGACATCAGCCAGGAAATAATTCATGTAGAAAGGGATACAAAAAAAGTGGTGTTTGTAACATTTTCACAGCAGCATCGCCATAAAGAAATTCTGTTCTGGAATTTCCATCAGAGAGCAACGGTAAGTACGACTTTATGATCCATAAAACATCAGATGGCTTCTCCAAACATTTACATGTCAGTAATTGCATGTTTTCTAATAACTGATGGTTTGTAACAATAGAAATGTATTGTTGTTATTTAATTACAGTTCATTCTACTTTAAAAATGTATGAGGATTAAACTGTTGAAACTATTGTTCCTAGGCTGTGTTAAAAAGTGCTCTAAAAAACCACTAGATTATAATAGATATAGATTATGATTTTAAGTAATAGGGATCTACCAGTTAAAGAGAAGGTAACTGATCTCACTAATGCACCCTATTTTAATATCTGCAGTAGCTGGGTAGATGCCAAATATGTCTGTTTGTTAAGTTTGTCTGATAGCAAACTCAGTTCCTTTATCTTGTTGCTGTATAAAAAAGGGTGCCTATACCACAGAATTAGAAAAGCAGCATCTACCCAGATCAGTCATAATTATGGTTTTACATTGTCATGAAAATAAACATACATATTTTTCTTCCCACTTCCCCCTAAGCAGAATCCAAAACCCTTGAGCAACAATTTTCATACACAAACAGGCACAGAATTCTTACTATTAATGTAGTGCCACTATCTAAATCCCATTAAAAATATCCTATAAAATATACATTTTCCCAGTCTCCTATCTAGTATAAAATACTAGTATTACAGAATAATTTCAGAATATGTTATGAGCAAATCTCACAATCTTTCTTCCTCAGGAGAATTTTCAATAATTAATTGTAACTTAGCCAGGAAATGTAACATTTTAAACTTGATCTTAAAAAATATATTAAATTTTCACAACAAAGTCATAAACAATGAAATACAGTGTTACTGTCATAGGCATTTGCAGTCATAAAAAAAGTGAGAAACTTTTAAAGTGGAAGAAAGCTTCCACAAGTGCCACTGGAAGCTGGCAGTCAAACTAAGGGATCAGATTAAATTGCTGAGGTAAGCTCTTTTTCAAAAGTTACCATCATGACAGTAAAAGCATAAAACCCAAGCCAAACAAATGAAAATACCCACTGGTTGTTATTATGTATTTTTTAATAGATGTGTTTAGAGAAATTGCAGAAAAGAGATGTTTTTCTTTTGCTATTTACAGTGGTTACCCATGCTGAGAATCTCAAAATACTGGCAGATTTTCTAATTTGAATTGAGGACGAGGAGGAGTATAAATTCAGGGCAGGCAGACTATGGGATTACATAAAATGACTTAAAACAGCAAAGATCATTAGTAATTTTTTTAAATCCCCACTATTTATCCAAAAGGTAGGCTATAGTGAAAGCTGTATTTCACTAAGCTTGACAAAGCTTTTCCAAGAGGCTGACTAGCATCAAGACTCACTATTGTGACACTGATACCACCAATGTACAGTGCTCACAGCCACTGCCACAGTGTGGCTGCAGTGGCTACAGA
Organism: Geospiza fortis; assembly: GCF_000277835.1. Taxonomy (NCBI): domain Eukaryota; kingdom Metazoa; phylum Chordata; class Aves; order Passeriformes; family Thraupidae; genus Geospiza; species Geospiza fortis. Next base: position 4,614,487 of record NW_005054342.1, on the reverse strand, counting down.
TGTGCAACTCAGCAGCAAAGCACAGAGAGTATCACAGAGTCACACAACAGTCTGGCTTGGAAGGGACCTGGAAGATCACCTAGTTCCAACACCCCTGCCACAGGCAGGGACACCTTCCACAGCTCCTCTGGGCAACCCATTCCAGTGCCTCACTGCCCTCACAGCAAAGAATTTCTTTGTAATATCTAATTTAAATATACCCTCTTTAGGCTTAAAGTCCTCTTCATCCTATCAATATCTGCCTGTATAAAAAGCCCCTCTCCAGCTGTATTGCTGTATCTAGATACCAGAAGGTGCTGTAAGATCTCCCTGGAGCCTTCTCCAGGCTGAACAGCCCCAATTCTCTCAGCCTGTCTTCATAGGGAATGTGTTCCTATGTGAACTTGTGAATAAGAAACTAACATAAGATATTGGGAGACAATATGTGGTCACAGAGTATGTAGAAACTCTTTTGTTCTTCAACTAATTGTGACAAGCAAAAATAAAGACTTGCGGACGGTAGAGGCATTTATTCCTCAGTATCCACTCCTGCCAACCCCTCTTGCCACTTAACATAAAATACAAGATACACAGACTAGGGGAAAAAACACCTGCTGCATTTTTTTACAATCACCTGGGAAAAAAAGGTGAAAGGAAGTGATTCCTCAATTGTAAATTCTGCAAAAATTCACCATCTCTCAAGACACAACTGGTCACTTGTACAGGCAGCAGCTCTGGTTGAACTTCTCTAAGTTTATCTTTACACTTGCACTTGGAAGAGAAATAGACATTTTAAAACATCTCAGACTTTATGAACAGCCATTCCAATTTTCACACTGCAGTACCAAAGATGAGAGCATACTTTCCTAACAAACTCAATTCCTACATTACAGAGCTCTATGATTAAGATCCAAACGACATCCTCAGCGCTGCAGCTTCTCCAAAGAACATCTTCCCTTTCCACAGGGAGATCAGCATCAAGAGAGAAAAAAAAAAACCTCCCAAAAAACATCCTGATGGGAATAACCATCCAAAACATCACAGGAAACACAGCAATGGTAATTTGGCCAAAAATGGCAAGTTGTGTCGACAGCTTTTACAGCATCATGTACCACCCTAACTGGAACAGCATGCTGTCCAGCTACTCCAGAAAGAGCTTCCAGAGGGAAGAGAGGGTGCCCACCACTCGCTCCTCCTTTGTTGTTGAAAACCTGACTCCCCTGACTACGTACATCATGTGCGTGACCTGCCAGTCCGCAAACCCCTCCAGCGACCAGTGCAGAGTTTTCAACACGCTGGAACGAGACCCAGCGTCGGCGAGCAGCACCAAGAAAGAGCTGGCTCTGGGCATCTGGCTCACCAGCAGCGTGCTGCTCCTCATCATCGCTGCAGTGCTTCTCTACGGCTGCCTGCACCTCCTCTGCCGCAGGAGACACCGGCGCCTGCAAGAGCGGGGCGGGACCTCCAAGCGGGAGCGTGAGGAGCCATGGACCAAAAGCACGGCACACAGCTCAGAT
>NW_005054342.1:4612097-4612981 GCF_000277835.1 Geospiza fortis | reverse complement strand
AGCACACACAGGACGCTGAGGAAAAGCATCCGGGTGGCATCCAGCTGGCCACAATCATAGAGAATCCCTCAGTGTGCAATGAGCCCATCGTGACATCTTCTAAAAGTCAAGAGCGAGTCCTAGTAACAGGACAGTGCTCTGCTATAAATTAGAAAGGTTTTTGCCACATATGGTACCCCAGCTACTTCAAACACATCAGATGCACTGTTGGTGCTCACAACAGGGAGCTCTGACTGCTCACTGCAGCACTCCTGGCTCTGATTTCACATCCCTTTCCAACAGCCTGTAGGCAAAGGTTCACATGCTCAAGAAGTGAGCACTTCACCCACCCTCCATTATTTAAAAATGAAGCATGTAGCAAGTAACTGGTTTACATTTCAAGGGGATTTTTCATTGCTTTTCTTTAGCCTAAAACAGCAAACATATAAAAAGTAGCCAAAAGTAACCAAAATATTTTTTGTTAACTAGCATGAATAAAACTGAGTAGGAGTTTTCAGACTGCTACACTATAGGCAACTGGAACATACACACAGAATGCACTGGTTTGCCAGTGTGAGTTTTACCTGACAATCCCAGCTGCTTCCCAAAACACACACTACAAGAACTACTATACTCAGACACCACACTTCATTGCCCATGGTGTTGCCCATCCCTCCCATCTGCACTGAGGTCAGTCTCAGAATGTAAGATAAACTCACCAGGATTTTAATTGTATACTCTCATTTGTCTTATTTTCCCTCAGTCTAAATATATGCAAGATAGAGACTTAGGACACGTCTAATTAAGGAAATATCCTGGGTTATTGCATTTTGCACTCTTCTGCTCCCACCACAAGCTACCTTCTGCTCCATGGGCCAGAGACTCCCTGCAGAGGAAACGGAATC
>NW_005054342.1:4607514-4612062 GCF_000277835.1 Geospiza fortis | reverse complement strand
GTTTTAATGATAACATGCGTTAATCAGATGCAAATTTCTTTCCAATTGCACAGTACATTCTGTGTAATGAAGGGGGGCAAAATAGTAAAAATATGCCAAAATGCATTTTATTTTTGTAACACGAAAACCTGCTGATCAACTCACTCTGCCTTGAGCTTCATGGCAAAGTGCCAAGGTCCTTCGGACAGAAATCTGTTCACCCTCACAACGAGATAAGTGTTGTCTGATTTACATGTGTAAGTCACCCTGTTTTAAACCCCTTAAGTGCATTTGTGTTCCATAAAAACATAATAAATCTTTAGTATTGCTGTATGTTATGCCTAAAAAAGACAAAGGTGCACTGTGAGTGCAGGCAGTTAATTGCTCTTGGTACGAATTATGTGTGAAGTCAGCTCTCTCTGACACAGCTTGGTAGTACCAGTGAAGGCTGGAGAGTTGATGGCTGGGCAGCTGCCATCCCCCTCTACCCTGGAAGCTAAGGGAGGGTACAATTTTGGCAAGAGAGCTCCCCATGAATATTTCACAGCAGGTAGCGGATCTTTTCAGCTACTCTATTTTGACAACAATTCCCACGACTTGTGAAATGCATCGACTCTGAGTGCTAAGGAGAAGCTGGCAGAAGTGTGATGAATCTGTCTTTTTTTTTTTTTTTGAGTAGGATAAGCATGACACACAGAGCGCTTGCTGAACAGGGGCGAGTATGACTTTCAGAAAACACTTCAAAAGGCATTTTTATTGTGTGAACTTAGCAATAACGTGTTCTCCACCTGCTGCAGAGCACTTCCTCCAGCTCACACGTTTTCCTTTGTCTTGCACGTCAGTCTCAAATAAACTGTGAGAATAACAGCTCACTGCTTTTTCAAATGACAATGTTACATGAAATAGGCACTATTTCAAGAACCCTCATCAGAGCATGAAGCCAGCACAACAGGTTTAGTGCCATAAAGGGGCGCCTGGGTGGCGAGGACAGAGAAAATGCTTTGAAATTATCTTGTAATCAAATTAACAGTAACACTTCTCTGATTAGGTTTTCATCAAGCAAAGATTATTTTAACATTAATGGGATGAGGCCGAGAGACACACAGTCAATCTCTGCCAGCATCTTGGGCTCTTGGAAACTTGTTTACTTCTCTGCAGGTCCATTTCTTTATATGGGTTTTAAGGCAGTCCAATACATATACAGACACACATTTATGTTATATACACATGTACATGTCACACTGGGAACAAGGAGCAGTTTTGCTTAAAGCAGTTTCAAGGCAATTCACCTACTGCATTTCGTTATTTATACACAAACACATATAACCAAAAGACATGCCTACATCCAACTGAGAAAGCAAAGAGCTACCATGGTAGTGCTTCCCAAGGGATTTATCTTCTATAAATATAAAACCATCCCACCCACAGAGTTTACTGTGCACTACTAAGATAAACATTTATATCATCTCACAAGCAATGGACCATCTCGCACCTGCTGCAAACGAGCAATTCATGCAGAGTGTCATCTGTTTTCTGCTCTAGTTCTGAAAAACTCATGTCATCACATGCTCACAGAGCTACATGATTCTTTGTTTCTTGCTGAGAAAGTTCTAGTGCAGATCAATTCAGGTTCATTCAGGCAATTCTGTATTAGATTTGGTAATTCTCCACTCAACAGTCATCGAGTATGGGGCAAACATTCTAAGTGATTACCAAACTGACAGTAGGTTGCAACATAGTGCAAACTGACTTCAATTTGTGCACCATCAGTAGATAAAAATCATTATATTCACAATGAGAAGTACCTTTCAAACATGTATTTTTCACAAAATAAATGAGTTAGCATCTGCAAAGTGCCGGAGACATAAAAACATTACAATATTTGGAAAATGTTGTATAAGACAGAAAGAAAGCCCTTCAATTCTGGTCTACACAACCTCTATAAAAGCAAGTATTTCATGGAAAATTAGTTCAAGTCCCCAGAAAAAATATTTTCTTATATATATATTATAAAATATTTCATGCATTCACCCAATGTTGCCAAATTCCAACCTGCTAACATTAAAATCATTAATCCTACACATACTTTAATTGAGTAAAGGGATTTCAGTGACCATGCTCAACCAAACTTTTAAAATAATCGAGCTCACTTAAAAGGCTAATGAGCTTTGGTAGGCTGGCTCCTTCCCACCTGACAGCTCTGCTTCCACATCAACCAGAAGAAAGAAGTTGTATCTGTGGGTTTTTGTTTTGCTAATTAAATGAAGATACCACTCAGAAAACTTGAGTTGCTAAAGAGAAGGTTACTATAACTCTCTATGCTAAGTATCAACACACATTAATACAGACTAGATGCTTTGATTCATGTAGAAATATCTGGGAATATGTGAATACTTTGAGATACACATAAAAAATTTCTTTAGTTACTGCTGTAGTAGTGAAACCTCTATAATGTAAGAATTCCTATCTGTTACTGGCTATATAAAGTAGAAATCTTAAAAATGCCATTCAGATATCCTCAATTTCAAAATATATTCAATTCAAGAATAAAAATATACTCTTGTTAAAACTTAAAACTAGAGAGAGTCATGAGTATTTTCTAATATAGGCCTATGCAGTTATGAAATTTGCCCCAGAAATGCAAGTAAGACCCCCTACCTCGACTGCTGCTGCTCATATAGAAAAAAAATCAAGAATTCCGAAAATGTATAGCTCTCAGTGTGAAGATTACTAAACTCATTTTAATAATGTAACCTGACTGATTAAAAAAAGTGTTCCCCAGTTAATCTTCTGTCACTCACTCCACTGTATCATCACTTAGATAAATTAAGTTAGCAATCTCTGTGAAATTCAGGTTTCTGCTCCATGCTGCATCTGGTCAGTTACTAAAATAGTAAGGAACACAATAACTCTAATGAAAGAAAATTCCACTTGCCTGTAATTTACTGGTCCTTTTTGGAGAACTATTACATAAAACATTTACAGGAGCCGACAGCCAGCCGCTACATTCCGCATTAAGATATGCGAATCCTTTTCTAGCTCCTTTACATTTTAAAGGCATGAAACTTTTACAAATGCAGCAGATATTTTAGCACTGAAATTTGTAACTCCTGAGATCTCTCAAAACCTAGATTACTGGGTTGAAATTGCACCATACAACTACGACATGATGTGCAGAAAATAAGAGTAAGACAAGGACTAATTATGTTCCTGCTTAAGTAGGAGGTAGATATTGAGAGTAGCCACCCATAACACTTACAGCACACTTGCATAAATTAGATGTATAATTAAGTACATATTTTAAGTCATTTTAAATAATAATAAATAATTTTAAGCTTTTTTATTGTCCATCCTCTAATTTAATCCTTATATTTTTATTTATCTTTTCCATACTTCAGCTTGTCACCCTGATAGTCAAGAAAACATTGCTAAATTTAGAGTGACACCTTGTCATATAGTTCCAAATGATTTGTTGAAGATAGCACTGCTGGTTTTTACTGCTGTTTGAAGTAGATCAATATTTCTGACTAGATATTAAAAATGTAAATATATGTTAATGCACTACGCCTTTAACTGTCATTAAGACACAAGCAATAATTCTGAAGAATAAGAAAATAAATCTACAGTGACCAGGGAGAACAAATCTATTACACATGAGCATAGCATTGGTCCTGTAAGTGCAGGCTAACTCTCCTCACTTGGGTAGCCCACAGCTGCTCTCTTGTGTCAAGCACTCTTCCAATTTGTCACCCACACAAGCTCCTTTCCAACCTCAGCATTGGGGATTGCCCCAGGGACAGAGTACGTGACTGCACATCACGTACCCTTCTACTGAAAACTTGCACTAACCTTCCCAGCCCACCTAACTGCAAAGCAGGAAATGTGATGGTAACACAGAAGATGAGATGGCCAAAACACCAAGTTCATCACAATGAGTTTGCAGCTCTGGGGTTGTAGAGTCCAAAGAAATATTATAATAAAAAAAATAAAAATTGAAGTAGTTAGGTATCTGATAGTTAAAGATAGTCAGAATCTATATTCCTCTTAAGTCAGATAACATCTGAAGCAGTTTTTCTATCTATTCCCTTTTCTTCTGTTATCAAAAGGGAAGGTGCACCCAAGATGGGCTCTTTTTCTCACTTCACCAGATGAGTAATCAATAAGTAATTAATCTTTACTTGCCACCGTTAGCAACTGAACAATGCAAGGTGGTTGAGAGAAGGGCTTATTTTTAGCTTTGTCAGATAAGACTACACATCAGACTAATCAATTGCACTTTGGCTGAAACATATGGTGAGCTTCAAGCAAAGTCTGAAAAAAAGGGTATGTTCAATTAAAAATACACACAAAATGTATTCCAGTCCATTTCTAATAACTTTCATATACCATAGTTTCTATAATTTAAGAAGATACCTTTAAACATTAGCAAACCATAAAGATAAAGGGAATCAAATCCAACCTTTGATCCATAGAGATACTGTGGCTGTGCATTAGGCTGCTTATCACGCTGAAACTCCTGAGAAAATGGCAGCACCGTCCGAACAAATCTATATAAAAAAATAAAAACAA
>NW_005054342.1:4560588-4604552 GCF_000277835.1 Geospiza fortis | reverse complement strand
AACATATCTACCAATACATTGCTGTCACTTTTCCTTTTGCCAGAAAGACTTTGGTTGGTTGCTTGTCTTTTTAGGAGGGAAAAGGTAGTTGACTACAGTCACCCCTACTTTGCATGAGTCTATATCCCTGTACCATTTGGCTCTCGGTAGCAGAAACTAGATGGTTTTCACTGCTACTTTTCAGGTTTGCTCCAGCACTATGTGCAAGGGCTGAAAATTTTTCTGAACAGTGATTGTCAGAGTATATGCAACACAAGAAGACACAGCTGTTCTCTCATGAAAGCCTGTCTCAAAAGCAGTATGAGAGAGAGAGCTCGCAAAAGGAAGCGGGAGAGGCTGTCAGGAAGAGAGAAAAATAAAAAGCTGGTCTTTTTGTTCCTTCTGTGACAAATCTGTACCCTTGGAAGAAACATGTCATACTGCATTTGGAAGAGTGCTGTACACATGAATTTATACCAGAGAACACAGATTTGGGTTATGTGTTAAAGGAGATGGAGCTACTAGTTTGACTACTGTCACCAAAAGCTTGTATCATTTGTGTCAAGAAAGCACAGAAAATCTTCAATTCAAATAAATGTAAGACTGTCTCACACTTGCTTCTCTGTTAGTCCTTAATACAAAACAAGCTGTCAAGGAAGGAAAAGATCAGCTTAGAAACAGTAAAGAAAATAAAGCAGAAAAAGGGACACTACAGACAGCGGAAAAGGAACTAAGACTGAGTATTTGAGTCATTTGAATCTAGATAACCTAACTTCACAAGGAAAAAGTTCAGATGCAGGCCTAAGCATGATAAATATTCCTGGTGTGAAAAGACTTGGCTTGAAAAGACATGCAACTGAGGGCTAACATGAGAGAGGGCTCTTGAAAAACAATCCCAGGCAGCACAGAAAAGACAAGAAGTGGGAAATGCCTCTTTATGGCCACTTTCAGTAAAAGAACTGGTGGACAATAGCTTGAGAGCATCTAAAAGAGATGCAGCACAAGCTTCACTGCAGACTCCTCACTGGGGCATACAATGAATGCCAAAGCCTCACACAGCTTTATAAAAGGGACGGGACAAAACAGTGGGGAAAAATAAACACCCCTGTAAAGGGCCACAACTGCACTAACATCCCTCCACTTTTGTTTCACAGAAACATATAATCATTGCTAGAGGCTGGCATGTCTCTTGGGAGAAATATCACCTCAAGCCTCCCTTGTTTTCATATTCAGCCCCTTTATGGCTGCTGACAGCATCAGGACACTGCACTAGAGACAACTTTGACCTCACCTGCAGCTCATATATTTGTGCACTATCCAAAGGTTTGTTTTCTTTCTTTCTTTCTTTCATGATGGTCAACAGGTGGATAAAAAATACCCTTGGATTTCACTGCTAAGGCCCATCTGCAAAGATCCTCTCACTCATCTCTCCATTCCTTCTCCATAAATTGTTGTCCCTCAGTCTGTGCAGCTGGCCAGCATTAATGAGACTAAATTTCAGATAAATGGCAACTCCAATTATTAAATTGCTAAATCTTTTAATAGCAGTCTCACTGTCTAATCGCAGTACATTATCAGATACAAAAAAAAATGTCCTAAGTCCCAAATAATTAAACATGCAATGTGTTCCAGCACTTCTGCATGAAGAGCTTTAGCTTTTGAACTAAACCTGCAGAGTTTCTACATAGTTGAACTCTTCTACAGATATATGAAATTATCACATTCATGCATTCTTGGAAAAAGAGCTTCAAAAGGTACTGGAAACAAGTTAATCTGACTAAAACACTAACTTTAAAAGAAGAACTCTTATACCAAGCTGTCATATTAAAAGAAGACTAGCCACAGGTATGACCCATTTTCTGGGAACTCTGCCTCCAGCCCCTCACACCACTAAGTAACCTCTCTGCTTTTCATCACAATTATTTCTTTTTCTTCCAACCTTTAATTGATACTTTTCTTCCCTTGTTTACGTGTAACCTTCATGCAAGGTATTACCTGTCAAGAGTCAAGCATTAAACCAGCAGCTCTCACACAGCTCCTCGCAGTGCACTCCTGTGTTTGCACTCAACAACCTGTACACTTGAATGCAGAGAGAGCGCACCAATTTAAAGTTCATGCTAACAGCAAGGCAGCAATGAACATGCTTAAGGACTATAAAAAGGCCAAAAACTTCCTGTTCTCTCTCTCACCAAAAATATCAAAGGGCATTGTATAGCATGTGCAACACATATATTAATTCTCTCCACACTTGGCCATTGACTGAAACCAAGCACTTCTGTGATGAAATCAGACACATGGTACACATACTGCCTAAGATCTGGCTGCCTTTAACATCTCTTAAATTAATTATCCTGAATTAATTACCCAACAAGCTGAGCCTAATTCAATTCTTGTGTACAGATTTTAAAAACAGACAAGCCGCAGTGCTTCAGGATCCTGCTAATGTCCTTTGGCACCTCACACTCACTTCCCAAGCACTGTGGTCTGCAGTAAGGCATCCCTTGTAGCCAGGATGAACACAGACTAAACTGTACAGGAGCTACTGAATGCCTTTCAATAAACCTGATGGGTGGAAGAGCAGCATTTCATCAAGATTTTTACATGATTCTTAATACAGCACACTGAATATTCCAGTACTGATCTCCAGACACATTAACTGCACAGAAGCTCCCTCCAAAATAAATTCAATTTTCCCATGCAAACAGATTCCTGTAACAGAAGTTTCTCGGGTAAAACTTAACCACAAAAAAAAACCACTCCTTTTTTTTTTTGGCAGACAGACTCTTGGATCTAAAATACAACATCACCATCACAGAACATGTCAGACTAGGAAAGCTCTCCAAGGAGACAGTAAAAGATGAGAACAGGCTTCTTCCTCTTCCTACAGCTCAATATTCACTATCACTTTACTGTCACTTCACGGGGCTTTAACCAAAACCTGAGTAAAGACTAAAAGTAACACAAATCCTAAAAACAGCACATGAGCAGGAAGCACAGATATGCAAAATCTTGAACACTGTGCTTCCCCCTCATTCAAACCTTAGATCCTACCTTCTTCTTTCTATTTCCATTACTCACTCTCCTTAAAGGCTACAATTGCAGTTTGTAGTGAATACTGAACTCTTCCTTTCTCCAGAAAGGAAGAGTTCAGCATTGACTGAACAAAAAGAATCAGAAATAAGAAATAATTATATAAATATCAGAAATAACTCACAGAAAGAATCTTTTCTTCACGTTAGCACAGAATCAGGACTATAATTTTATTTCCGTCATCTCACCCTTGAAGATCCTGTTTCAAAATACCTTCCTGATATGCACTTAGCAGTGTTTTGACACACTCTGTTTTTCAGTATACCATAACTACGTCATCAAAATGTCAGAATTTGGTTGCTGTGGTTCCATTTGCCTTCTATTGTGGACAAATAACAGGCTTTCATGCATTTAACAGTACTTGGTAAAATGACTCATGCTGCTTCATTTCAAGTAAAGCCTTAGACGTGGAAAACACTAAATGAATGGAGATGAACTTGTCAGCACTTGCTAGGGAGGAAGTAGCAGAAGGGTGGTAGAATAAATAAAAAGCTGCAAATAAAAAAGCTGCCTTGTTAACCTGTTAGTTGATCCATTGTAGCAGTAGTTTGGAAGGAAATCATAATTGAGTTCCCAAAAGACATGAAGAGTGATTCTGCCATAAGGGGCTGAAACATTGTGGTTGGCTTCTCTGAACATGGCATCAAAGCTGTCCAAGGTCATATATCTACTCAGAAGCTTGTGAGTCATTTTGTTTATCTCTATCAAGCCATCCAGCTCCTATGAAAAACAAGGAGAAAAAAAGAGAATGATGCATTTAATAAAGTGGAGAAACTGAGCAAAGTACATAAATAACCTTGAGGGAAGAGAAAACTAGAAAGAAGTCAAAATGAACAATTGACTCTCTCCCAGTCTCTTACTGTAACAATAAGGGCTGGACAGAATCAGTACTCTTGAGATTGTTTCTTAAACCTTCTGAGACTTTAAGGGTATTCAGACAAAGATAGGTCTCAAACACAGATCTGTACCAACACTTCCTCCAGTGAGCAAAACTTAAAACTCCAACATTTAAATGGAGTCAGACATAGGCCAGAAACACCTTTCTACATTTCCTACTTTACAAGCAATCACAAAAGTAATTTCTGCTTAGTAGAGTAACTGGTGAACTAACTATTGTAGTGGTAATATTAGGAATAACATCACATTTACCATAAATCCTTCTCACAGTCTACTCCAGTGAAGGATGTACAAAGATGCAATGAAAGACCAGATCAGCCATTTACAAATGTTGTGAAGGTATCCACAAAATCACTAGCTGCAGGCTACATGACTCTATATGTGTGCTTCATTTCATTATGTTTCTCCTCTTGACAAGAAATTCCTAGTATCTGTTCTGGCAATTTCTTTAAAATAAAATAAAATAACTCCATATCTGCCATCAGACACTGAAAACACCAAGCACAAAGAACACAACCTTTACTTCCAAAAAATCCAAGCACTGCTTTTAAAGATTATTGTGCAGTGACCTACTGAAGAAATATTCAGTGGCTTCTTGTAGTTGTGTATCAAACTACTACTACTATCTTCCCATAGACTACTCTCTGATTTAAGTGCTCCATATTTCAAAGGAGTTTTACACCTGTGAACAAGTTAGTTCAAGGAAAAAAAAAACCACTATGATTATTACTACAGAATTAAGTCCAGTTTGAGGAGAAAATAATAGATCAATTTTGTAAACACCTTAATTTAATTTCTTTATCTGGAAAACCAGCAGAAGTTACAGATTACTTAATCTATTTGGATCAGTTTCTTGTTGAGGAAAGCAGACAGTTTTCAACAGAAAATATTTTGCATAAAACAAACAAACAAACAAAAAGACCACCAAATCAACCAAAAAAAAAAAGCAGGAGCATGGTAAAGGGACAACCCTTAGTTCTGTCACTCTCTTACTTATTTACTCTTACTCAAAGAATGAGAACCTGTGACCTAAGGAACACATCATTGATGGTTTCTGTTCACTCAGTCACTAAGAATGTACTGCACATAACAAAGAAAAACTACATTTCAATAATTCAAAGTTATAAAACCAAGCATTCAGAAGTCAAGAGGCTGTATGGCCTCAGTATTTGATTTCTCTTCAGTAAAGAATGAAATTAAATCAAGATAGTAACTGCATGACAAAATGTCACTGGTAAAAGTCTTATTATAGAAAGAACAACAGTAAACTCTTTTGCACAACTTTTAATTTATTTTTCATTCCAGCAGAACTGAATGTGCCTGATATTTTTTTCTTGCTGACTGCATGTTTACTTGTCAAATTCATGCCGTCTTGAAATAAAATTTGGTTTTTAGCACTTTAACCAGGAAACTAACTCAAAAGGACACCTCAATATTGCACAGATGCTTTTCTTCCTTGGGCACAAGTCAGATCTCTTTCCTTCACAAAAAAATTATTTTTGTCATGCTCCAAAACCAAGCTGCTTGAGTAAATAAATAAATTTTGATTCTACCAAGCACAAGGTTGGTTTTTTTGATGTGCAATTTATTTATAAGCAAGGGCAGAAGTGGGTGCTTACAAAAATTTATATCACAAGGTGATTGCTTTCTTTGTTTTCTCACTGCTCCAAGTACCTGCCTTCTCTACATTTACTCCCAGGGCCCTCAGCTGCAGTAGGTTTGGGGTTGCTCCACCTCAGCTGGTGTGCCAGTGATGTGGCAGAAGGGCAGCAAAGACTCACCACGATGGAGGTCAGGTCCTCGCTTTCGAAGCGGCCGATGGCCAGCTCCATGGAGCGGTACATGGCTGCCGAGATGCGCTGCGTGATCAGCCGGTTCAGGTCTATGGACCTGCCTAGGAGCTAAGGGGAAACATGTGTGAGGCTCTGAACTGCCAGACAGGTTACAAGACACACTGTACAAGGGCTGTGAGACTCCCCAGATTAACAGACTCTCACTTTGTGAACTTGCATCCCAAACACATGGAAACAAAGCAGATGGACAAAATTTATAAATTCATGAGCAAATGCAGTACTACAATTTGCATCCCAATTCTCACAAAAAGAAGTAAAAGTACACATTGCATCTACATTTAAGTACTTATATCAGCATTTTATGCTTCCATCATATTGTGCCAACAACATACTGAAAACTAGTAAAAGACATTACTAAGAAGACAACGCTACCACCCATGGCATTCCTATTTGGCTCATGTTTTCCTAACTGCAACAGACATTTGCTTTAAAATAGGATCTTTTAAGTTTTCTTTCTTAATTTGCACCTTCATGTGACAAAAAAAGCAGATCTCAAGTGCTCAGTTATGCTACCGAGATGACAGACCATGAAGCACAAAATGAGTTTTGTCTACCTACGTAAATCAACACCACTGGAAAGCTGCCAAGCAACTCAGATGCAACATTGGAGTTAACTCACTTGAACATGTCTCTGTTTCAACAGTGTCTCGTAGCGGTTGGACTGCAGCAGCTGAATGGTTGCTCCCTGGTTCTTGCACTCTGAACGCAGCCGTTTATCCAGAAGCAGGCTATGAAGAAAGGAAGAAAATGCTTAAGGTATAGTAAACAGCAAAGCAGAGCAGAAAAGTGTGAAGAAAAGCTCTCATAGTGGAAGGAATAGCTACCTGCCAGCCATTGCCTTGTAGTATGCAAATATTTGGTCTGCCAGCTTGTAGACAAATTGGTCAAAACACAGGTTTACCTTGGGGAGAAAAATATCATATGTTTAGAGATACTTAAAATTTAAAAAAGAGCTTCTCTAAGATCTCCCACTGTTTATCAAACATAGTCAAGGAAGTTACTAGGTCCAAAATTCCCAGTACAAGAGATGTGGTTCAATTTTCACCATTAATGTGAGGGATTTTTGCACAGGTCTACAATTTGCAGCATTAATGTGAGGCATTTTTGCACAGGTCTACAGCTTTCCTCACAAGATATGCCCAACCAGTTACTCCTCTTCTGGTCAGTCTTCTCAGTTTTTCTGTTATCTCCAGCTGTTCTGAATCTCTAAAAAAGGCCTTGCCTTTTAGCATGATTTTCACATTCAGGTACAGATGATTTTTCTCCAGTAGCTAAGGTTACTTTACCTCTGCCTCAATTTCATCATAGAGGAACTGCTTCTTAAATTTGGTAAGTGCATAATGAGCACTGTCATTATAAAGGTCCAAAGAATACAGAACATACCTGCAAGAAAAAGAATAAAACATGTGAGTTACATGTGTATAAAAGTCATGATTCTTTAGGATGATGCAGTCAAGATGATGTAAGCCAGTCAATATTGTAATCCACAAGTGGTTCACGAAAACAGGGTATTTTCCTTTTTTAGTTTATATAAAAAGGATCACAATTTTTCCTTTAAGAAAATATTTGTTGGTTTAAGAAAAGATGTAGATACGTTTGAAGTATAAAACTTGTTTTTTAGCTGTCCATCAAAATGGAACTAGGCTTTAACCACTGTACATTATATTTGACATCTTTGAAGAATAAGTAAGGAGAACTCAAGGAGCAAAATACGTGGCTGGTGCAATGATATGAAAGGTTTAGCATTTCAATTATTCATGTCAAAAAGAAAACTTAGAGACTTTGAAAATGGGCAAATGTAAGATAATTTTTTTTTTTAAAGTTTAGAATACCTTTTCAGTGACTACTTGTTAAAACCAATTATAATAAGGAATGGCAATCATTAAGAATAATTATTCAGTGGAAGAGCACAAACGGGTCTTACTCCATCATTGATGCCTCTTTTGTCTCCAAAATATGATCAGTCAAAATCCAAGGCATGGACATCTCAATGGGAAACTGGATTCTTCTGCCCATGGTCAGCTCTAAGAAGAATTCCCTGAACCACAGCTGGGACAGATCACAGCATTGCTGCAGGGTTTCTTTCAGAATGAATAAGGGAGAATTACACTTCTTATAGAAATACATCAAGTACAAAACAACTGTGATTCTGATGATGCAATGCAAAACAAAAAAAAGCAGGTGCAAGTCACTAGAGCTGTACATAGGCCATATAATCTAAAGCAAATTCAAAGTGTAAAGCCCATGACTTTTTGTAAGAGTTTTGAACTCCTCACTGGCCCCCAAAGTGGTGCCTTCTTATAGAAAAAAAACAGTGGAACTGGATGAGACTATCAGTTAAACAGAAAAACTGTGTACACCAGTAAAAAGGGATTTCTAGTTTAATTTCTCAGTTGGGGGCTGAGAAAGCCATACACTGAATTTGGGAAGCAGTAAGTGAAGGAGGCAAAATTGCACTGGAACTACCAGTACCATCCCTCCCTATGGAGGACTGAATCGCTCCACATGCTCCTGTTGATTAGATGAGCAGGAAATGACAGACAGACACATGAAGTAGGGATTAAAACAACAAGTTTCTAAGGATGCCATCAAGGGCACAGAGGTGTGCTTCCCACCTCTCCACAAAACACTTGGTATAATCCTGCCTTTCCTGAAGGCTTGTGAACTAAAACAAGAATGAACTTTTTACACTAAGACCTTCTGAAAACCTTTTGCAGTGCTGTTCCCCAGTTAGCACAATGACTGATATTAACAGACTCCCCCTTCTCCAAGGGTAAAGGAGACCAGCAGCAAAACAAAAATGAAAGACAACACAGCATGGTGATGACAAAGACTAGGTACACTCAATGTCAGTAGGTGAATTCTTTAGGACAGCATGTTTCCGATTACAATTAACTGAATAGTAAGAGTAGTGAAATGACATCAAATTTACCACAACAGAGAATTTGTTTCCTCTGTACTTAAAACAAAAAACAAAACAAAAAAAATCTCCCAAAACACAAAAACTACTTCCTTTAAAAAAATTTCAGTGTGCATAGGCTTATTGTTTATGTAAGTACATACATAAAATAGAAAAAGGAGGTAACAATATGAAATTTGACGCATTAGGAACAAACATATAACAAGTTAAAATAAAAATCCCACCACAATGCTAAGTACCATCTCAGAAAAAGTTTGGACAGACCAAGGCTTTTGATAAATAAACCAAAGGTTAAGTTGACTTAGGCAATCGGAAACATTTTCCAGATCGTGTTAGAGGTGTTAGGACATGCTAAGCTGGACACTGATCATCTACATATCTTACCACTGAAATTTATCAAATGAGTGTAGAAGAAAGACTCGCGATGGAATTTTTCTATGTCCAATATGGTGGGCCCCTCAAGGCTACTTCTCAAGGTTTTCTTGGAACCACTTTTGTCAGCAATGAGGGACTCTAACATAGTTCTCACCATGTAAAGCTGTATCATTAAAGGAAACAATTATGGTGGAAAGGGGAGGGAAAAAAGGAAAATACACATGGTACATTAGTTGAGCAACACTGAGAATTACTACCAGTAAGCGACTGCTCTACTTCAAACTGAAAACTGGCACTGTGTGGATAAAAGCCTTTGAGGCAAGAGGAACAGATGCAACACCAGCCTACACACCAGCACAAATGCCTACCCATGCCAAGGAGACCTCCACTGACACTCGGCAGCAGACCATTTGCAGTGGAACAGTTCACATCACCACAAAAAGTAAAAGTAATAAGTAATGTCTTACCACCAAAGTTTAAAAGAGGCGGATAGATGTAGGACTGCCTCAGAAACTTGTGTGTCACATGCAATAGCTTTTCCAATCCCAGAGACTTGAGCTGCTTCAACAGCTCAGCAGAGTTTAAGGACTCTGTCATAGTGCGAACCATGAAGAGCTAAAAACCAACAGACAGGGGCAGGCAGGGGAAGAGAATCCGTTAATATAAACACACGGGTAAATAAGGAACGGGAAAGAGAAGCAGAGAAAACATGTTAGTTTGTTAAAAATGAAAAGCAGCACAGTAAGCATGCAGAGGAGGCCATACAGAAAGGTTGTTCAGAAAAATCACTGCAATCCGGGGCTCCCTCAAGCAAAGTTCGGTTCATTTCAGAGGATGCTCAGAGAGCCATTAGCTTATCAAATGATTTAAAAATTATTTAGCACCAATTACCCATTCATACACAGCCATTTTAGAACCACATGAAACTGAGGAAAACCCATCTAAAATGGATATATTTGACCTCTTGCCTTCCTGTCAACCCAGACAGACAAGCGTGCCAGCCCAAGAGCAGAAAAAGCAGAGAACCACATACTCTAAACAGCCTGTTGCAAAGGTGAAGTAAAGCCCTTAAAGCACAGGAGAAGCAAACTGGTGGTGATATTTAACCTTTTCTTTCACCCCAGGAAATTAGAAATCAAAACAATTTTTATGCAATTATCAAAACAAAATCTTCATTAAACCAATCTTATCACAAACTAAGCAACATTTTATTACCCAAAATTATTAACCATACATGCTCTCTTTCCCACGGATTCTAGGTATTAAAAGATTATCTCCACAAATCACAGGTGCCTTCAATTTTTCACCCCCAAGCACTCAGTATCTCATTTTCTCAGATGAGTTATGAATATCAGACCATTCTTTCTCCAAACACATCCACAAATGAAATAAAGAGAACCATATGGAGGTAACAAGAATGAGCATCTAGGTATGGGATTTTGATGACTACCACAGAAAACATTTGAAATATCTCATTTTAGTGGCAGCAGCAGACAAATTAGATTCTAAGAACCAGCTTTATCATTCATTACTGAACACTGGGATTTTGTCAGAAGTCATATACTTTCCCATATTTTAACACACATTAATTTATATTTTAAACACATTTTAAAACTACTAGACATCTACTGAATAGTGTGATTTAAGAAAAAAAATTTCACCAGCCATATCAGAGATAGAAGTCAGTCTAGAAATAATTCATATAGTTCAAAAATATTATTTAAAACATTAGGAGCTCAATGAGAAAATATTTGTTCCCAGAAAATCAAATTAAAGTGATTGAATCCTTAGAAAAATTATGTATCAGAGTAGAAAATTACAACAATCCAGGCAGAGGCTCTTGGTTATGCACATCTAATTTTGCAAATATAAATCAGAGTAGATTTTTAGCATTGAAAAAAGACTGCAATAAAATCTGCAATTTTAAAATAGTTCAGGACAGAAAGAACACATTTCATGCAATAATTGTTGACAGGTATTACAACCACCAGACAGGAAAATACCTGAGTGCTGGAGGGTCCAACTGCACGTCTTGGGACTTTGATGTCAAAGCCACTTTTGGGGTCCTTCTCTCCCCTTAGAGCTGGGTCATTGAATGGCTCGTGCCCTGCTTCCCAGTCACACACAGTCTTCCTTATGGCCTGCAAAACACTGAACACAATTCCCACAACTTCAGACTGCAGCAAGTGCCCTGACAGCACACTTTACATTTTTTAAGCATTCTTCCATGAGCACAGAAATTTTGCAACAGCATTCACAAGCTCAGGGTAATTCCAATCAAGAACAAAGAATTTCACCAATGTTTTCAAGAATGACACAACCACAAAATAACCACTCCATGCTGTATATCAGAAAAGGTAGTCTAGAGCCCTTCAAGACCATCTAGTTTCAACTTTCCCCCTGCCAAGGGCAAGGACACCTTTCACTACATCAGGTTGCTCAGGGCCCCACTCAAGCTGGCCTTGAACACTTCCAGGGATGGGGCATCCACAACTTCTCTGGGCAAACTGTTACACTGCTCCATTACCCTCCAAATAAAGGATTTCTTCCTAATACCTAACCTAAACCTGCCTTCCTCTTTCAGTAAAACCATTGCCCCTTGTCCTGTCACTACCTGCATGCATTAAAAATCCTTCTTTCTCTTTGTCATAAGCCCCTCTAAGGTATTGGAAAGCTATAATAAGGCCTCCCAGAGCCTTTACCTCCACAATGAACTAACCCAGCTCTCCCAGCCTGTCTTCATACCAGAAGTGTTCCAGTCCCTGATCATCCTCATGGCCCTCTGGACCCTTTCTAACAGGTCCACATCTTTCTTTTGTTGAGGACCCCAGAGTTGGATCAATCAAACCAAATTCATACTAATATGAATACATATTCACTATTAATCCAATTAACATTCAATCAAACCAAAGCATATTATTAACCAAATTAATGAGAGACAATGATGGCTTGAAATGAAAAAAGCAAAATTCCTGTTTCCAGAAGAAATTTAGATTCCAGAATTCAGCTGAAATTTACACAAACAGCTTCATACTTTTAGGTCGAAATACTGAACTGGAACTCAGATACTTGCCAGGAACAGACATAATCTGTGGCATGCTGAATGAAGAAGAAAAATGTCTCATCCCAAATCTGAGCAGGTATGAAAGTAATATTTTTCTATTTCATTGAAATCCTGTGACAAAAACACTCTCCCTGCAAACCTGATAATGTGGAGCAATTTATTTATTTTTAGCTTATGATGATATTTTTGTGGCAGACAGAGCACTTAGCAATAGCCTAATTAGCTAAGGACTTTCACCTCTAAGAGCTTTGCAATGAAATGTGGGAGCAAACACATGATAAACAAGTCAAGATTAAAAGCAAACAATAAGGGACAAAAAAAAATAAAGGTCAGGAAATGTCACTAGTCAGTGTGGGCAGATGGAGCACTGGAAGAGAAGTGTAAGGCTAATAAACCAAAAGCAGCAGAAGCGGAGAAATAAGATAAAACACTAAGAGAGGCAGAGAGAAGAGAGAGTGGGATAAACAGAGGACACAAAGAAAGGAAATACTGGAATCATAAAGTGGGCAGTGAAATCTTTCTTCAAAATACAAACGCCGATTTTGCTTTCAGTATTACTGTATTTGTATTTTCTTAAAATAAAAATGAACAACAGGGAACACAAGACTTCCTAAAGTGGTGCTAAGAGGTTCAGGACAGCCCGGACTCCAGCTGCAGCCATGCTGGCAGCCATTCATTTTTACCTTCAGACTGCTTCAACTTCAATTCCTATCCAACCAAGCTAACCATGAATACCAGACAGACTGGGAGTACAGACTTAGGTGAAATTTAACATCTGTGCAATTCTGCAACTAATTTACTAAGGTCTAGAGAGAAGACTATAGAAAAATATGACAACAGTAATGCTACCTCTGAATGACATTTTTCTTCTTTTTAATGGCTTGTCTTAATGGCTCCCTAAGTGTGACCTGGGCAAAGTCCTGAAGAGCTGCATAAATGGTATGACGAATGGCATGATTGAAAACACTTTCCATTCGTCCCATCAGCACCTGAAGACCTTTGATCATGGCAATCACCTGCAAAAAAAAAACCCAGACAAATGTATTTTTCTAATTTTGTTTGCATATTTGTACAAACAGTGCATTTTTAAATACAAAAAATGAGAAAAGAGGAATTAACAAGTTACAAACAACAAAGGATAGATTTGCTGTGCTCCTCTTATTTACTGAATGGAGGAGCACAGAGTCAGACTCTGGTTTCAGAGTCAGCACACGGCAGGCTGTCTTTTTGCACTGGGTATGCAAAATGCCTATAGAGAATGTTCTCTTTTGTATAGAATTAATCTTTGGAAAATCCCTATAGAAAAACATTTCTCTTACCTCAACCAAAGCAAACTTCTCCTCACTAGTATAATTGTATCTTGTTGCTCTTTCATACTCTTCTGCATTGTCAGGACAATCTTTATTAGAATATTTGTCAGTTGGGTGCACCAGCTTCCACGAGTACTGCAGTTCACAAGGCAGGAGAGGGAGAAAAAAAGATGGGGGAACAAAAAGAAATAAAAATGCCTGAGAAACACAAAACACAGTTGGACACAAATAATATGCTTTGAGAAATACCACAGCATTTTCATGAATATTTGAAGAATATTATTTGGTACTATGTTGAAACCTTGTGTAAATTCTGAAACTACTATCTGGTGGAAATGCCAAACAATAATTTTCCTAAAAACTTCCTGAAAACCAGCAATTCTGTATTATTCCAAAGAAATGCAACTCACACTCAACAGGTATTGCACTTAAGGGTGTTTTTTACTGTCCAAATGTTAACATAGGCAAAAGTTTCTTCTCTGCCTCAAATATGAGAAACACAGAAAGACTTCAGAATATAAGAAAAAACATCCACCAGACCCACACACAAAAAGAGGAGCTTTCTACTTGATGAAATATTCACATTTAGATTTCAAAATACAACCAGAAAACTATAGGTTTGGGTTGTTGTTGGTTTGGTTTTTTTTCAGGGGGCTTGATTTTTAAGTTTACTAGGCTGAAATGTGTGGAAATAGCTGTATTATCCGTGACAATATGAACTGCACAGCATGCACTTCTCTTAAATACTGCCTTTTCAGTCACTGCAAACACAGCTCAAAATGCTCCTGAGCAGCATCAGGCTGGCCTAATATCCATCAGGGTACATCAAGTGAAAAACCTAGTCACATTTAAATACAATTTTCTCAGAGTTTGAGTTCAGCACATAGCAAGATCTGGTTGAGACCACCTTAGCATAAATATTAGATTACAGAGCAATATAAATTTGTCTACTATAATGGATTAACAGCACCAATTCACCCATGGCAAAGGGAAGCATCACACCCTGCAACCTGAGTGCTGCAAAGAGGGCACTGGGGAAATGACTAAACAAAGAAGTTCTTTGGGGGCATTAAACTGACAGGGTTAAGATGCACAACAAACATATGCTGCAAGTTTTTATCTAAACATGATGCACACAACTATGCTCATGGATACTCAGTGAAGGTGGAGACAGGTAAATAATTAGGATACTCCCTATCAGAATAAATTCTCAGCAGGACAGGAAGAAGGTGAACACAAACTTGAACTTAGATGAGAAGTATTTATGGGAATCCATTTAAACTAGAAAGACAATGAAAAGCAGTGAGAATAGCCAAAAAACCTGCTGTGATGCCCAGAGAAAGTTTGTCCTGGAATGAGTAGGACAGAAACAGAGCTAAGAATGAGAGACTTCCTGTAGAGATTTAAAAAAATAGGAAGATTTTCACTGTGAAGAGACCCTGGATGCAGCAATTTGTGATGACAGAAATAAAGGGTGCAAGTCTAGGAGCTGCAGAGGCAAGGAATAGATGACACCAAACTCCCTTAAGAAGAGAAAAGGAGAACAAGACTTTCACCATTAAATACACTGTGGATTTAAACAGGCATAGGATAACATAGGGAAAAGCATGACTCATCTACTGGCTTTTAAGAGAGGCAGTTAAAAATACAAATTAGAGAGAACTGGTTCACCAGCTATGCCCACTGTGGATCACACAGTGCAAATTATTTCATGTCCCCTAGACATCTGAGGCAGAAGAGGAGCAAGTCTGGCTTCTCTCATACAGTAAGTTACATTCCAACCCTTCCTGAACATGTTTTGGTTCAACTAAGGCACACAGTTTTTATTCAGTGTCTGCACCATAACAAGGACTCCTCTTCAATTTCTGCCTTAAGCAGCTTCTTATTGGAAAAAAGCACAGTCACTTTTCTAATTGGCATCTGCTTTTAAAATAAACTACTACAATATACAGAAACAACCCAGCATGTTGTTTACTTCCCCCCCTCCACCTCCTCTCACATTTTCCTTTTCCTGCATTTACTTTCCTTTTGACTAAAAGCCCAATCTAAAGCCAGTGGGGCCAGTGGGAGCCCTTCCATCTATTTTTGTGTGTTAAAACCATACATGCTTCTATTTACTCAGGGTGATGTCTAAACACAGCCAGCTGGAGCTGTTCTGTCACCTCCTCGGTGACTGCATGTCAGTACAGATATTTCCAACAATATAATTTTAAACAATATTTAGAAGGAAATTATGAAGTCTTAGTCTACAAAATGTTTGTGTCAAGAGTGACATTAAAACATCTGGTGAAGGTTCACAGGTGACAGACAGCCTATCCTCCAAATAGAACAAGTTGAATGTACTGTGTGAGATACAAGCTACTGGATCTTCAAAGCAGCAACATTACTCCTAGACTCTGTGAACTTCATGTACCATCCCCTAAGAATGAGGTTTGAAGCAGAAGGAGAAAAGGAGTGAAGGAAGAAGGAAGAGGGAAAGCAAGGGAACAAGATCCTTGTTGCATCCCTTCCAACTCAGAATATTCAGTGATTCTTTGAAAACACAACATACATTTTTCAGTTCAGTTTTATTCTGTCTAACCTCACCAACCCACCTCTTCTTCATCTGGTTTTATTTCCCATGCTACATACCACTTCCATGACATGGGCACTCCACTGGGAGAGAAGCTGCAGGCCTTGGAGAGAGAGATCAAAGAGCTTCCGATATTCCGCATCTGTTTTTTGAGCTTCCTGTCGACCAGACCCAGTCACCACCTAGACATTATAAAAGAACAAACAAAAAAACCCACACCTGTCACAATGATATTTTCTGAAAAATCCTCTTTGCCCAGGATTTTCCCCTGGGAAGCTGAGAGGCCTCAGAAAAGAATGAAAACAATAATTATCTGATTGCTTGGGAATGTGGTCTGGAGATCGTTTACCAACAGGTGCATCTTTGATTGGTTCCATGTGAATTGTTTTTAATAAATGACCAATCCCAGTCCAGCTGTGTCAGACTCTGAGGAGTCAGTCACAAGCTTTCATTATCATTCTTGCTAAGCCTCCTGGTGTATTCTTTCTCTTTCTTCAGTATAGTTTTAGTATATAATTTCTTTTAATATAATATCATAAAATAATAAATCAGCCTTCTGGGAACATGGAGTCAAATTCTCATCTCTCACCTCATCCTGGGGACCTCACAACACCACACACACCCAAATCCACATCAGAATGTGCTGTATTCAGCATCCACAGCCGAATTTCTACATGAATTGAAGCACTAAAACAGCATCATGTACCAACACCTGCTTTACCATCTAACATCACCTTTTTCTTCTAGAGACTTAGGAAACTTCACAGATTTTGGTCAAGAGATGGAAATCACTGGTGTCCCTAATGACCACAATACTGTTGCAGATGAATTCAAGATATCAATTATATACGACAGATATAGTTATTTTTTGTCTCTATATAACATATATGTAAGAGTGTGTGTATACATATGCATTGCTGTACCATTTTACTAATCTTAACTTAGTTTTGTTTAAACTGTTACAAGAACCTCTTTGGAGTAAGGACCACATATTCTAAATGAGACATACCAAAATTTCTAGGATAAATCTGAGATACATAAAGAGAAAGAGGTTGAAGGATGTTAGAGTTTGTATGTGTCATTACTATGTTAAATTTAAATAGTGCAAATATAATTCAGAGAATGGGGAATTAGACCTGCAGACAGCTTTTCTTGACTCAGGTGGTCAAGCTTCATCATTTAGCTAGCCAGAGATCTACCTGCTTTTCAGATTCTTAATAATAACTGTTAATGAGTGATGTACAATTTGCACATGTAGCTCTAAGCCCACTCACCTCACTGTTGCTGTAACGAGCCAGTTCAGATATGAAACGCATGTGGTCCTCTCTGATTTGGATCATCTGCTCACATATATTGTACTGGGGACTGCTGCTGGAAGATGTGCATGTCCATCTGGTTCAGAAGACAAAAAACCCCCCACTTAAATCAGTTTTGACAATAAACAGCACAACTGATAATGCAAAGAAAGATCCACAGTGCATTACTTTTCTTTTTTTACACATTTCCTTCTCTGTTGTTTGAGGCTTTTCCTCTCTTGACACCTCTACCCCTGCACAAGCCATTAGTGATAAACTGCCCTTCTGAGTTCAAATAGCACTTCTTCCAAGCCTTAAGAAAAAACTGTTCAGTTTTTCTTTTCCATTTTGGGAGTTTTTCTTTTTGTTTTTAAAGGCTGCTGCTATGAAATACAAACCAGAATCTCTCTTCAAAGGCACTTAGGAGCAAGACCAAAAAGGATTAAAAGCTAGGGCAGAAGTGCAGGTATAGGCTGTAAAACACATTTAGCCACCTGCAGGTTTTTTTTTGTTTATTCTTCTTGAACTCTAAAGAGTGTATAGTATGCTCTGAGCTATAAAAAAGACATTATCAGGACTATTACATGTTATGAAGAGGCACACAAAAACATGCTACCAAGAACGTCATGTTAAGTAGCCTCATATTTTTAGTAGCTCAGTAGGTCCATTGCCATTGATTTTCTCTTAGCAATTACATGCAAGTTATGTGGTTTTTTCTGCAGGAATTAAAATGCAAAGCACAACATTCTAAATTCATGTAACTGCATAGAGGCAAGGTCTTGGAGGAGCACAGAAAGGTTCACTAAAACAAAGCAATAACCAAAAACCATGGATCCATTAATGCAACAACTGGCTGTATTTTTCAACCATTTTGCTGTGATGCACACCTAGCCAAAAAAAAAAAAGTAGGGGGAGACAAGCTAAGTTGCTGCTCCATGTACAATGTACACATGCCTATTCACCCATGCACTACTACTGCTCACCTTGCTTAGTAAAATCCTTCATTTCTTTTAATGAAAGTTTTCATATTTAAAGGAAAAAATAAAAACTAAATTAGTGTAAGATAAAATCAATTTATTCCAACCCAGGTGATAAGAAATGTCACAGATACATGAGAATGAGCTCAGCAGCACAGAAAGGTTTTTAAACCCTCTGTTTCTTTAGATGTATCCATTACACAAATTACATTAATAGTGAAATACCCACACCAAAAAGATGACAAAGTGAAAATCCTATTAATTACCACAGACCCATGGACTAACAGATGAGCATGAAAATATACTCTAAGGGTCAGATCTTCCCCATCCCACATGCTCGACTCTGTTTCTTTCTCCTTCCTACCTGGATTTATTTTCCTCGTAATGGGCACTGGTCTTAATGTATCTTGCAAGTTCAATCTGCATGTCACCAAAGAGTGGGACAACCTGCAACTGCTGTACACAGAGAACAAATCAGATTAGATAAATTAGTAACACAAATCATAGTGAAAGCAAACCATTATTTACCCATATTATAACCCAAAGTGATCTTTTTTTCTATTTAAATATATTTAAATGCAAGAGAAACTACCTTTAAAATCACATCTTAACCAACCTTAAAGTACTTGTCTATCTTGGCTAAATTTATCCTTTTCTTTGCATCCAACTTATAGATGTTACTGACACTTCCATCCATCAGGTATAATCCAAAGCCCATCACCTGAAAAAGGAAATAATTAAGCCTTCCAGAAAAGGACTTCAGAAGTAAAAACCTGTAAGTCTGTCTTCATATAATTAAAGAAGTAAAATTTTTAGACCAGTCCTGAAACACCCAACCTCCTTCAAACAGAATATATTTTTAAATACCTACACTTCTGTACTATTCTTTTATTACTGTATTAGCAGTTCTTACATTAACATTCGCCTGATCAGTTACCCTTAAAAGATGCTGCTTGTTTGTATTAAGGTTTAGCAAAAAAAAAAAAAATCTCACTGAGAGTCTGGCTATTTTTAGAGCTTTTCTTTTCACTTCACATTTATTAAAATTCTGTACATGCAAACTGATTTGGTAACAGAAGTTTAGATCTAACATTTCTGAGTGATTGCTTTTCTGGCTTTCAGTGCCTCTCTGAATTACACACACAAGAGCTCAGATCTAATTACATTTTGTCCAAAGCATTTAATTAACATAAGGTTAGGAATTTATCAGGAAAAGTTTCTTCACCCAAAGGATGGTTGGGCAATGGAACACACCCCAGGGCAGTGGTCACAGCAGCAGACTGACAGAGCTCAGGAAGCATTTGGACAACACTGTCAGGCATATGGTGTGACCCCTGGGGACGGTGGTGTGCAGGGCCAGGAGTTGGACTCAATGATTCTTGCGGGTCCCTCCCAGCTCAGCATATTCTTGGATTCTACTTAGTATTTACAGGAGCCAAGCAGAGCAACTTACTGTGTTCTAAGCATCTCTAGTGAGCAAAAAGCCCAAATACAAAAGTCACACTGGGCACCCTTGTCAATAGAATGTAAATGCTCTAGAGTTCATGTGTGGCTTCAGAAGACTTCCTTTACTCCTAATAAACAGAGCTCTTCAAAAGTTAAACACTGAAGTGTCTCAAAATATTTGTCATGAGGCATATTTTTAGCTCTTACTCTATATCTTTTCTTCCACTGCAAGAAATGCAGCTGATAAAATCAGCCACATTTCGCATTGCCCAGCACCCTCTTATTACAGGTACATAGTCCAGCTAACTAAACTGACTAATTAATCCTAATTTCAAGACACTTGTTCCTTGAAATATTTGATACACAGCCTCACTTCCAAAAACTTTTTAAATAATCTTGCCACATATCTAAAATAAAGAGCAGTAGTTCCCTTCTGCTATCATTATACTTTATACAAACACAATTTCATAGAGTTGGATGCAGTCCAAAGGGGTCAGCTTCAATTTATGAAAAACAAAAATGGATTAAAAGCTTTCAAATAATTTTAGCATGTAATACAACAAAAAGACAATAATGGGGAAAAGCAGTTATGCGAATTATTTGCTTAATCTGGTTCCTTTTAAAAAAACAAAAACAAGCAGAAACAATCTGGAATTCAAACACCTGTTCCCTCCTCAACATTCTTTTTTAAATTTTGTACCCAAAAGAAACCTACTTTCAAAAGCATATGTTTCTCACTGGGTGTTAGATACATTTTGTTTTCATAGTAGTCCACACACAAATTCACAATATCTGCAAGCAGCTCTTCATAGCCAACAATCACCTCCAACTGCTGCTGCAAAGACTGGAGAAAAAAAAAGGATATTAGTTAACTAGTTACACTGACTGGGAAAAAAGTTACTACCAAACTGGAAGAGCTTTATTTTAATACTTTTGCAAAGCATTAGGTAACTTGCAAGAAGACAATTCAAGCTTACTTGTGTTATCTTGTTGTGGTTGGCAAGGAACATGGAAAGGTTCTGAGATTCTTGAATGGACTGAGGATCTGCCATTTTCCGCAGGAACTGAGCAGCTCTTTAAAAACAGAAGAAAAACTATATTTCCCTTGGCCAGGATTGTTTGTAAGTAAATCTATCTCCTCAAAAAAAAGGTGAAAAGTTCACTAGAAGACAGAGATGGACCTAATTTATCTAAAATAAACTGGTTTGCTATCCTGAATTCCTCACTACACTCCTACTTAGGTGGTCCAATAAAAAATTAAATGAAAAAACAAATGAAAAACCATTGGCTATACCCTTCAACTGGCTGCAGCTGTGGCTCTATAGATCCAAGCCACTCAACAACCCAGGAAAAGTCAGTCTTCCAGAAAACAAACTTTGGCCTCCAGAAACACACCTCCAAAGAAAAAGAAAGGCAAACCAAGTAAGCTTAAGAGGTCTCAAGGCCCAACAACTACAACAGGTGGAGGTAGAAACTAAATCTCACGTAAGTAGAAACAACACAGGTAAATTTGGCTAGTCATTGAGTGGATAGTTTTCTGCATGAAAGACCACAGATGCTAGAGCTGGCATAAAGCTGACTTTCCCTGTTGTTCTGACCACTGTGTTCAACAGAAGATACCTGATACCATCTGGTAGCTCATGTACAAAATTTGGCCACAGGTATCTCACCCCCTCCCTTCCCTGCTATACCTGCAATCACAATGATTTTGAACAGCAAAGATGAAACATCTTAAGAACGAGTATAACAATTCTCAGCTAAAAATGTCAAAAGCGGATCCCAAGAATAGAATTGATCAGAACAGGAGTAGCACAAGTGACCAGAAAGCCAGCTTTCTCTCAAATTTAAAACCAGAAGCTTTACTGAACAAAGTATATGCATTGCATTTAGCATACACCAAGACAGAAGTATTTGACAGCTTGGCATTAAAGGCAGAAAAACCTTTTGCTGCTGGAAGAAGAGCACAAAGAAAACAGATGTATTCAACTGCCTAACTGCAGTCAAGACACCCCTAGTTTCAAGATAGCCTGCCCCACACGTGAAGAGACTATTTTTGAAGAAAAAGCTGTGAGAAAAAAAGCAACTGCTGCCACCTCGTGGGAGGCCTGAATGCTGGCAGCAAAGGCCGGGTCCTGCTGCCCCCTGCACTCACCGCTTGTAGGCTGAGTGGTCATTCTTCACGCTGCACTTCATGTTCTTCAACTCATCCAGCACGGCAAACATGTTGATGAACTTGCCCAGTGTGATCAGATAGGCTTCAGACACAAAGTCCTTCCTTCTCTCTGCGTGGCACAAACGCCTCACCTCCCCACAAAACCGTTCAATGGCATTTCTCTAATGGGGGGGAAAAGACAGAAAAACAGGGAGTAAAAGCCATGACATTTCCAGGGAGAAAGAGCTGGTTCAGTGAAAAGCTCCAGTGAAGCAGAAAAATGTTTATATTATGCAAAACTAGCAAGGTATGAGTACAGGCCTTTCAGCTCCTCCACTGTGTATTTGATGTCTGCTGCAAGTGTCACCAGTGATTTTTGCCACCAAGCTTGCCTGAGACAAGAGCCAAGGCTCTTCTTTGCAGATAAAAGTAATTAAAAGTACAAATAAAAAATAGGGCAAGGCAAGGAGTAATATTTTTAAACTAAAAGAGGGTCAATTTAGATTGGATATAAAGAAGTTCTTTACAATGAAGGTGGTGAAGCACTGGAACAGGCTGCCCAGAAAAACTGTGGATGCCCCATCCATTAAGTGTTCAAGGCCAGGTTAGATGGGGCTCTGAGCAACCTGATCTAGTCAAAAATATCCCTTTTTCACTGCAGGGGGGTTGGATTATATGGTTTTCAAGATCTGTTCCAACTCAAATTATTCTGTGATTCCATGAAATTTAAAATCCCTCAGAAAAATGGGATTTCATACTCTTTGGTAATGAAGTATATATGAATTAAAAGGCAAATTATAGGAACGCTCCCTTCAAATAAACAAACAAAAATCCACAGCACACTGTACATGCCAGCTCTGTTAAGTCATCCTGGGACATGTTTATTTGAGGGTTTATTTCCGAGCACACACCAGGGCCATTTCAGATGAGGATTACAAATACAAAAAAGACAGCAACTTCAAACATAAAAGGGAATCTGTTCTGACTTTAAAGCTCTAATCTGCTTGAATGAAAGGAGATTGAATGAAATGCAACATTTCCTGTTGTCTTTCCCAACTGGGGGTCTTACTGAGTACAACAATCTCCTCCTTCCTGTGTGCTCCGGGCCTCGCAGGCTCTAGCTGCTCCACTCTGAATAATGCCTGGAAACATCCTCAGTCCATTGAGATAGATGGCAAGCTGCCAGGAGGGAGGAGAAGGCAAGACAGACTGCTATTCTCCAGCTCGGGTGGCTGGCAGGTCACAACAACTGGGTTAGCTTGCCTCAATTATGAATCGCCATAGCAAAGCTGCACCTGCTGCTCTGCTGTCCAGACTTGTGGATCCCTCACTCCACAGCAAATGGTTTCTGTGCTGAGATGTTTTCATTATACATGTGAAACACATTATATTTCTATTTCCTTTCTTCCTGAAGTGACAGGTCTCTGTACCCATGTGCTGCATAGGGACTATATGCAATTACATTTGGTTTTATGTTGATAGTCTTAATGGAGATTGACTCAAATTTTGAAGACAGGCTTTAAAAATTCTGCCCTTCTGTAAGAGAATATGGTGTGTTTTTTCTAAGATATAATGACTAGGTTCAGTACCTGAGCACACAATATAAAATATACAAAACAGGAATATAAAATTACAAGCCTACTGACAAACTTTGTTTCCATTCCTTTTACCTGAAAATACATAAAATTCATCAGTTTTGTGACTTCTGGCTCCAGAACTTCCACGGTTTTCTCATAAATTTCTACTCTGTTAGGCTGCTCGTTGCACTTGACCTGTGGATAATTAAAGAGGTGGTTATACTTGGAACTTCCCCTGATAAAGCCTCAGCAGCTAAGATCCTGAGAAAATGCAATATCATCCTAAAGAGACAAACTTAAAGACAAAAATTTCCAGGTTTGGTAATCTTGTGCTAATCTTCTAAGCTTAATTGTGCATAAAAAAAAAAACCAAAACAATCTAAGATTGTCCTTCTACCTTACAGCGAGTAATTTAGTTGTCAAACACCTCTGTAGGGTGCGTAGGGTGTAACCTTTCCACATTAAGCCACTTGCTCAAAATCATGCACTAAAATAGGGCCAGAACTGTAAATTAAAACAGATTACCTGACTTCCACTCTAAATATTTAAACCACAGGATCAGCCTTCCTAGCATTTCAGTATAAAAATAATTGCATTGCTAATCTGTAAAAAAGGAAGGACTCAACTCTTGGTAATAATTGTGTTCGGTTTTCTGACGCCCCCTAATATTCTTCCCACCCCACTCCTGTACAGCCATTCCCAGACACTTGAAGCTGGCCTGTGCCCTTTTCACAGCAGGAGTTTTACAGATCAAGAAAGCACTGTGTAGCTCTGACCTTTAGGAAGTGGCTACCTTGGAGTAGAAGTGTCTAGAAATTTACATGTTTAAAACCTGAATGTTAATCCTTACATGCTATGCAACCTGTTTTGAATTTAAGGCTTAAACTGGGGAGTGGGAGGAGTCCATTCTCTTGACTGAAATGTTGACCTCAAGCAGATCCCACAACCAAAAGTTTTCCTTTCAAAGCACATTACCCCTATACTGCTCTTGATCCAAAAAGACTGCCACACACCCCATGTGGTATTGCTATAGATGCCTTATAAAAAAAATAAAGTCCAACTGGTCCCCAGGTGCTAAATGACACTGTTCTATGGCATGCCCAGCTTCACAATTCAGGAATCAAAGTAGGCTTCACTTTGGATCTCACTGACAAATCTCTGTCTGTGTAATTCCACCCCAAAACAAGACAGAAGTTCACACATAGCACAACAGTAGAGTTTTCATCCATTACCTGGGGAATGGCTCTCGAGCAGCTTCTCCATGTGTATAACATGATTGCATATTCCTGGCCTTCTTCTAGCATTTCATTCTGTAGGGAAGACACTCAATATAATTAGGAATTGTAATACAAAAGGATTATATCCATGTGTCTTCTGTCATTCCAAGCCCATGTCCAAATGAACCTATTTCTCTTATCAGAATGTGTATGTACAAACACACATGCATTGCATGCTGAATGATACATCATCAATTATTATCTCTCCAGATTATACTGGTTTATTATACTGGTTTCTTTCTTCCCAAAACTAATGACACTGTGATCTGTAAGCATAAATAGAAATGTTAATCTTGAGGTGGGGAGGGTGATGGGATTTATTCTTCTTTTTAAATTCAGGGACCCCAGGTGGGATGTTCAAGGATGAAAGAGTCAGCACATGCAGAGCAACTTTCTACATGGCAAAGGAGAGGTACAACAATATCCAAATAATCAAAACAGGTAAATGAGTAACCATATAATTTTAAAAGTAGATTAATGTAAACATACATAATTTTAAGTAGCATGTTACCAGGTGCTATCTGCCCATTCCAAAGTTTGTGAACTGGCCTCTAGAATTATAAGACATATTATTCCTAATTTTCCAAGAATGCCATGAAAGAAGGGAACCTTTGAACAACATTAGTTGCTCAAGAAGAAAGGCAATTAAAAAAAAAATTTTAAGAAGTGTGTTTGAAAAAAAAGAAAAGCCACACACTTTTGCATCTTACCTTCCCCTGGAGGTAGGAAGTAGGTAACCTGTTATCTGTGACCATAATTCTTTTAATGAACTGCAAGAAGACACATTCCTCTCCTCCTGTTTTATGCAATACAAAAGTGTGTATTGGAACATCTACTTACCATGCTAGAATGGACTGTAGCTTGCTCAATGTATCTTGCAATACCAGTGACAAATGCATTTCTGTCTTCAAAATTAGTGTTGAAGTTTGGCTGCAGAGGAAAGAAAAACATGGAATTAAGTCTTCTGTAGCAGCAAGTCTCCTATGAAGGAAAACTGAGGACCTGGCATTTTTCAGCCTAGAAAAGAGAAGGTTCTGGAAGACTTTATGGCAACATCCAGGACCTAAAGGGGTCCAGCAAGAGAGCTGGAGAGGAACTTTGCACAGGGGCATGTAGTGACAGGACAAATGGGAAGGGATTCAAACTGAAAGTACTTTAGATTAGGTATTAGCAAGAACTGATTGACTGTGAGGGTGGTGAGGCACAGGAACAGGCTGCTCAGAGAAGTTGTGGCTGACTCATCCCTGGTAGTGTTCAAGGCCAGGCTGGATGGGGCTTTGAACAACCTGCTCTAGTGGAAGGTGTTCCTGCCCATGACAGAGGGGCTGGCCTAGATGATCTTTAAAGTTCCTTCCAACCCAAACCATTCTATGGTTCTATGAAAATAATTTTTATATATATATTGCCAATATAAACACAACTTGGTTTGGGCAAAATGTACTCTTTCTTAACAGCACTGGGAAATGGAAAAACCTTTTCCTCTAATGAGAAAATACCTGGTAGAGAAGAGATGAGGGTGGGGGCTCAATACACGGTTGCTGATCTGGCAATGGTAATTCTTCCAAGAGATCCACATTGGACAAGGCATCCTCCAGAGTTACTTGAGCAGTCATTTTGCACCTGGTTAGAAAATACATACATAAATGTAGATATGTAGATGTGTACGCCTAGATATAACTTTAAATGTGTTACTATATATATGGTAAATAAATAACATGAAGAGCAGGCAACTATTTATATTGTGGGAAATGGGAAGTTTCCCTTCAACCAAAACAGAAGGGAAACAGTCAAACAGAAACCCAGTTGACTTTCAAATACAAGTTTAAATAAAACTTTTCACACTAACATCCCTGTCCTTACTTTTAGGACTCAAGAAATGTTTCTCCTCCCCCACTGCTGGACACCAGAAATAGATCAAAAATAGAGGAAATGATGATGATTCTAAAGCTCAATTTTGAGCCAATGTACTTTCAAAACTTCATGCACTACAGCTTCTACAACCAAATCATGTTCAGGAGACCAAGCTGTCAAAAGGTGCCAGTTCCAGTGTTTCATGTCCTAGGACAGCCAGATCTGCTTTGGGTAGCTGATGAGAGACCCCTCAAGGCCATGGCAATCTCCATAAACCTTTGCGGCTGCTGTTACCTGGGGTTCTGAACCAAGAAGGGCAATGGGAAGAAATCTGGGCCATCTGTGACCAGTGACCAAGCACTGGAACAGGCTGCCCAGAGAAATTGTAGACTCTCCTTCACTGGAATTTTTCAAGAACTGTCTGGCTGCAATTCTGTGCCATGTGCTTCAGCAGGGAGATTAGACCAGGTGAGCCACTGTAGTCCTTTCCAACCTTACCCATTCTGTGATGTGGTGAAAATTTACTAAGAAAATGTGGGGTGGAACAACTCAGTCACCCACTTTTGTATCATGATCTACTCATTCTCCTCAGTGGAGAGAAAAAAAAATAGATTTTTAAGGTAATATCTCTAATTGGGATGTCTCCTTTTTTTGAGAGTTATTTCCCCCCATTTACTAGAGAAAAACCATACACCTATGGTGCAAGGAGCAGCTGAGCACTGCCCTCAGCTCTAACCAGGAGGAAAGGAACAATGAGCACCCACATCCCAGAGGAACAGGACCCTGCCTGGCATGTGACATCCCGTGGGCTTGTTACATCCCCACATATAGGGAGGGTACAAGCAGATCCCAATGCAGCTTTGACAAAAACTCAGTTCAAGACAGCTGGTATGGGCTGGTGATCCCACCACTCACTGCACTTTTATTGGCCTGGCAGAAACACCTCCTCACTTTCTCTTGCCTAATTATAGATTCCTGCAGAAAGATCCACAGAAAAAGCCTCCCCTACCTCCAAGGAAGGGCTCAGCTGACAAAAGAAACCAGAACCAAAACCTAAACCCAAGGAGAGAAAGCAACCAGGAGTTGGAATTAAGCAACTATCTGTCTATCTCCAGAGACCAGCCCTGTGCACCAAGCCATTGCTGCAAAGCTAATGCACCACATATGGAGAGAGCTTACCAACAACTTTATAAACAACAACCAACAGGAAGACTCATAGGTCTGTTTCTTCTTGAATGCCCAGCCCAAACCTTGCTCCCAGCCTGAGCATATCAGTTTTGTTAAAATAAATAAATAAACCAGTGCTCGTATTGTGCAATTTGTGATCCTTGCCAAAAAGGGATGAAGGACTGGACTGACAGGAGTGCTGGCTGGCAAACCTGTGCCAGGATGTTTGCCCAACACCTGCCTACACCCAGATCCAACACAAGAACCACACTTATTCTCAAATAAGATACCAAAGAACATGGTGTCCTTCCTTCAATAAATCAACACATGCTAAAAAACTTCCATGGCTGGGCAAAAGTCCTGTGGGGAGGTCAGACTGAACAGTTTTACCCTAGAGAAAACTGAGCTGCCAAGCAGTCAGAACATCTACAGATGAGTCTATACCTATAGGCACTTTATAGATGAGTCTGAGTATCTATAAATCAAGCTTTAGCTAAAAAAGAAAACAGATCAACTGAGAGGCTCCTTCCAACTTGACACTCCTCTTCCTCTTAGCCTCCCTGTCAAAGTAGAAACACCCAGTGGGCAGCTGCTGTGGGATGTGCTGGGGGTGGGATCAATGGGCCCACAGTCCTCTCCCCCATCAGACAGGCAAATGGCCACAAAGCATTGGCTCCAAGAAAGCACCACAAAAATTGTTCTGAAACCCATAGTGAAGAATGGCCAGTCATTCTACACCAAAAACTACTGCAACTATCTGTGTAAAGGGGAGGTGTCACTGCATGCAAGGTAAGTATCATCACCCTCTCCCCAGTCCACACATCTTCCTTCTCCTCCTAAAACACAGTCCACCCTGACTTGGGCCCCTGCTATTGAAGAGAGACAGGTATTCACAAAATCCAAGCTCATGACTTTTACTTCCTCAGCACTACAAGTGAATATTCTGAATATGTGTCCTGTACATCCCAATCCTGAAAGCACACCTGCATGCTTTTGGCCTCAATATTTGCTCCTGTGCAGCTGATTCCTCCAGCATCAGCTAAGTTCAGACTATAAGACATGAGATTTGTTTTTAATACTTAGAAAACAATTTAAAAATAGAACCCAAAATCCCACCTGACTTACACTGCTATCTATTTAATAGCACAGGTCTGGGAAACCCTCACTAACAGGCCAGGGGTGCAAGTAAGAAACAAAAGCTTCCTGCTGCCCTCTGGGTTGTGAAAAGAAATACGGGAAGGAACATTTTTTGAAATCCTTCAGCATGATTTCCCAAAGCTCAGAATTTTTCAAAGCAGGAACACAAAAGCCATTGGGCACAGACAGTTGTAAATGTCCTCTTGCTCTGAGGTTGCTCGCTGACAGCTCCGCTTTGCGATTTTGCCAAAGGAATCCACAAGCCTGGCATTTCATTGGCCAAGTTCAATGTCCCTGCTCCCCAGCCTTTGCACTCCAGTATCTAGCAAGACACGAAAGAGGAAGCAGCTCCTTCCTGCCCAGCTTTGACACATTTGCAAACGTTGCAAGAGTGTGATTCATATTTCCCCTCTGACTCCCCAGAAAAGAGCAGAGGAGTTTTGACAACAGCAACAGCAGGACGACAGCTGGAACCAACTCAGGGGTTTTCTCCCCTTCTTTATCTTTGTTGATAAACAAGCTCCAAAAGATAACAGCTGTTTCTCATTTACAATGATGAGGGGCTGGCAAAACCAGATTTTTCTTTCCCCTAAGCTCAAAAAAATTAATTTAAGAAAAGCTAAAATTCCCAACACACAAAATTGGATAGCTCTGCTTCCTTAATAGTCATGAGTTTTTAAAAAATGAAGTTACTGGGCAGGAGAGCTAATATTTTAACAGATTCCTTTATGGCAGAGAACATCAGAAACTTCAGACCTACTTAAAAAAAAGTTTGATTAGGAGTTTACATAAGTGAGAACAGACTAAAATGCTGGATCCATACTCATCATTATAGTTACACGAGGACACTTACCCAAACTGATTTTTTTTTCCACACTAAATTCCTACAAAGCTGTGTTTTCAGTTCTGTACCCACATGAAATTCCCCAGGATAGCTTTTCTCAGGCAGAGGACACGTAAGTATTACTTCTGAAGCAATATTTTTCTCTTTGGTATCTTTTTATGACCCATCCTTAAAGCACTAAAGTAAAATGCACGAACAAGAACATGTTTTCCTGGTTGTACACAACTTAATTAGCTAACATTCAACATTCATGGTCTGACATTCTCCCTTGAGGAGAGAGAATCACACACACCAGCCAGCTGTTTTACTAAACGTTGGTGTTTGATGAGCACACACAGCTTTCTAAGCAGGGAAGAGCGATGCCTGTGCCGATTCCCAGTTCCTTTTTCTGGATTTCAAAGCATAAAAAATCCCTGTTTGAAAAGAACTTCAGTCTCACAGTACCAAGTCCCACCGTGTCCAAGGGTCAAGAGATATCAGTCCCAGGGTTTGGGTTTTTTTTCATTATGTTAGTGAAAGGCCACAGAGTAGCTTAAACCAGGATATCCTCTTTTTCTTCATTTCTGAAGGAGATGAGCACCACATGGGCCTGACCTGCTCAGAACAGCTTGTGCTGTGGGAGAAGTGCATTGAGCTGTCCCCCACATTTTGTCCATGTGAAAAATCAAGCCAAAAAAAGGAAGCTCTTCTAGCATTGTTTACATTTTGATATAACTTCAGAACCAGATTATTATTGAAAATATTCACAAAAAAAGAGCTGGCAACCTTTTTAAAATGTCATAATTCTGCACCATTGCTCTCAGCCCTGCAACTGCATGTAAACAGTGTCCTGCTAACAACATTGATTTGATATCTAGAGGAAATGATTGCCAGTCCTAGTAGAGATACCATTTCCACATCTCCATCCCTACAGAATAATGTCTAAGTCTTTGCAGAAGGTCTGTATTCTTAATTCTAAGCATATCAGAAAACAGCCAGCATGCATCTCTCAGCCATGCTCCTTTGGGCCTCCTGAAGCTTCAGATTATTTGTAAGAAAATATGAACAGGAGCATATTATGGGGAAAAATGTTTTGGACAAACAAACAAACAAACAAACAAAAAACACAAAAAAAAACAAAAACAAAAAAAACTGACCAGAAGAAATAATAAGAACTAGAGAAGATAAGGACAGCAGATAATAGAGCATTAATTTCAGAATCACTGTGAGAAAAAGGATGGCTGGAACTATTCTGTTCTCAAACTTAGAGGTAAAAAAAAATTCCCCCAAATACTAGAGAGTTAAGTAATAAGCTTTTAAGCTTTCTTTCAGTGATAAGAGTTAAGCAAGACTCAGCCTATTAATAGCTGAAATAGGAAAAAATATGCTTGATGATACAAGACAGTTCTTATACATGTTCAGTAGGAGTGTATAGAATCCAACAAATATAACTTGTAGTTATATAAATGTGGGTAAGGCAAATGAACTTAGATAACTGTACCCTTACTGAGATCTTCTTATAAGTGTAGAAATTACCACATGGTTCCTCTTTAGCCTATGGCCAAGACTTCCCAGAAATGTCCTCTAATGGTCTTATGAAATTATCCAGATGAGTTTCAAAAAGACATTGATTCCCAACATTAAAGTTCTACCTCAAATAATTGGGTTTGATGACATCTACTTGCTGGTGAAAAATAAAGCCCTTCACCACAAAAGTTATCAGATGCAAAGTTATGGCTGTGTGAGACAAGACAGGGAGATGATGAGGTTGGTATCATGTTACCACAAAGCATTTCAAAAAACCCAAAAGGTACATTGAGTATCTTGAAAATACACAGGAAAAGAATGGAAAGTCCTTGGAGAATACAGGCACATAAGCCATTTAAATTACTTGTAAACTGTCATTATCACCTGCACTAAGATTGTCAAGTGATCATTCCCACAGAAAACTGATAAAGAGTATAATTCAGTCAATTCATAGTATAATTAGTATAGCTAACTATACTAATTAGTATAATTTGTATAAATAGTATAATTAATATCTATAGAAATAAAGGCAGAAAATATCAAGCTACAGCGAAAGCCAATTTCAGAAGATTTAGACACAGCAAGCAGAGGCATTTACTTTATGACAATTCTTGCTTTACTTTATGGAAGTTGGAGTAACAATGTTAAAATTCCCTGAAATAAACAAAAATAATTAAAATCTAAATCCCACAGCTGACAGGCCCTTTTTTCCTTTGCATCACTCACTCAAAGGCTTGACACCCTGAGGATATCTAAGCACCCTCACTTTGAAATCTCTAAGGATTTATCCTCACACAACCATCAGAGCAGTAAGACAGCAGGCTGCCCTCTTGAAGCACACTGGATTGCCACAGATAACAATCTGGAAACGGATTTCCAGGTGTTTTTTGCTGTCAGCTCCTTACAGTACATCTCCTGGTACATTGCTGCATACTGGAAAGATCAGACAGTGGACACAACTGTGTCTATTGCAATTCTTGCTTTACTTTATGGAAGTTGGAGTTACAACGTTAAACTTCCCTGAAATAAACAAAAATAATTAAAATCTAAACCCCACAGCTGACAGGCACTTTTTTCTGCAGTGACAGCAGAGCAAACCTCTCCTGAAGTCCTGTACTCTTCAGAGCAGCCCAACTACTGCTACTGTCTCTTTTGACAGACCCTTTCCCTCCTTGCCCCAAAAGGCACATCCATCCCAGCACCTCTGACAGCACCTGGGAAGAGCTAAACGTGCAAAGATTTGAGTCACTGCTGAATCTCAGGGTGAGAAGAGTCAGAGGAACACCAGCATTGATCTTATCTCACCATTCTTGATACCATGGTACACACTACACCAGTATCTTAAATACATCTCTGGGTTAAAAAAAAAAATAAAATTGCTCTCCATATCTTTTAACTTTATCTAACCAAAAGCTCACAGAAAACTGAGTTTAAACTGAGCATGCATCCATTCAAAATGCAGATATTTACACTTCAAACAGCCTGAAACAGCCCAGGAAAAGCACATCCTATAGTCACCAAATTGCAGGGCAAGTTCCCAGGCCTGGAGAGGAGAGTTTGGGGCCCCTGGTCACAAAGGGTTGGATCAGCAGCTCTGGGCTGCAGCTGGCAGCCAGGGCCTCACACCACGCTCTGAGCTGGGATCAGCACAGCCTGACCCACTCCAGCACAGCTTCTCTCTCTCTCCCCATGGCAGGAGAAGTTACCACAGAACATTCAGAGGTCTGTGAGTGGCACAAGCAAATGTGCTCAGCCCAGGGTAAGCCCTGGACACCAGCACACGTCCAACAGCAATAAAGCATATGCAAATATCAGCTGGAGAATGCAGCCCAAGGAAGGAGAGGTGCTCTGGGACATCCAGGGAATTGGTTTTGGTTACAGCATTCTCTACGTAACCCAAAAAGCTCTCCAAGACTGGAATTTAAAGCGGCAAAAAATTATTTCATATTAAAAATATGGAGAGGCATCATGCCAAAGAGTGAGTTAATTAAGGTGGAGTTTCAATGACAAAAAATTGCTGGACTGCAGAAATTTTTGAATATTTTCTGACTTTGCAGATGAAAATAGTGTTTCATTTGACTGAAAAATTATGTTGGGAGGGGATGCCCCACGCCTTTTTGCAGTCCACTGGACACATTTTGGTTTTGAACAGATGCATTTGATCTCCAAGTGCTTGTACATGTTCCCAAGCTCAAAATAAGACAAAGAGGAAGTATGTCTACACTTTAAACAGCAATTTCCTTTGACACTGTGTCTCTTATTTCCCAAGTCTGCAAAAGCAGAATCTTTGAATCTTAAATTAAAATTCAGCATCATGGATACTGAAGATTTAAATTGCCGTGCAATCCATTAATTGAAATATGTATCCACATGAGTAGTTTTGCCTAAAATAAATTATTATATATTAATATAAATATTAATAAATAAATGCTTTTTGCATAAATAAATCAAAGCTTACCCTACTTAAAATGACAGAAGAAAATCAGGAAAATTTTATGTACTGCAGTTGAACAGGAAGAAGAGAAGCATATTATTTACAAAAAAATAAAAAAAAAAAAGAGAGAGAAGCAAAGATATTCCACAGTCCACACACTGAGGGAAATAAATTCAAATGAATGTATATTTAAAAAGATGACTGACTGGCCTGCTGATCTGGGGTCTTTAGGATAAACCACAGTAAACTCCATGGCAACTACTGGCAACATTCCCACAAGAATAGAATTGGTCAGCATAGAAGCAGAAGTTAAGTTTTATCCCTACAGCAACACAACATTTTCAGCTTTTTTGTCCCATTGTGTCATTTTTCTATATTATTGGATTGCAGAAAATCAATTAAATAATTTTACTATTAGGAAAATGTGATTAAATATTCAGTGTAATGTTCCTACCCAATTTAAACCATGAGATTCCAATCACAAAGGGCCCTTGTAATGGAAAGAGAACAAAAGGAATGGATTTTCTCTTCCAAGAACAGCACAGTAATTACAAAAATATTCATTTTTATTTCAAGCCTCCAAGATCTCTCTCAAAAACTCCCTTTTAGTTCTATTTTAATTAAATTTCAAAGACCTCAGCCATTCAACTGCTTACCTATCAATTCAGACTGAGAAGAAAACATTTTAACACCCTGATAGCTAAAGCACTTCAGAGAACAGCAACACGATGGATTTTCTCTGTTAGAATGCTCTTTTTCTGTGCTCTGGACAGGACAATCTGCCTTTTTGCCATGCAGATCAGCCTAAGATGTTCCTTTTGGGACCGGAGCTCCTTTCCGTTCCTAAGCAACAGATTTGCATAAGCTGAAGGAGCAAAGAAAAATGCTTTTCACATCATTTACTGGCCTGCCTGATTAAAGTAAAAGACAGAAGAAAGCAAACAGCAGCTG
Organism: Geospiza fortis; assembly: GCF_000277835.1. NCBI lineage: Eukaryota > Metazoa > Chordata > Aves > Passeriformes > Thraupidae > Geospiza > Geospiza fortis. The sequence continues at coordinate 4,569,878 of NW_005054342.1, read as the reverse complement.
ACAGTCCTTTGTGCAACAGATTTGACATACTGTTAAGCTTTCAAAAATACATCTGTGAATGGAATTTAAAACCAGACTTAATATGTGAAAAAGAGAAAAAAATTCCAGCACTGCATTACCTCATCCAAACATCATAGCAAGTCCCAGAAGAATGGCCATATAATAGAAATGATTAGTTTAGTATTAGACTCCTACAGGGTGATGTGGCTCACAATAACTGCAGGCTTCCACAAGCAGGCACAGACTGGGGGAAGAACATAAAGCTAATAGCATGGGAGGAAATTTTTTTTTCTTTAATTTTTTTTTTTTAGCAAATCTCAGCTTCCTACATTAAAAGCTCTTTGTGTTCAGTCAAATGTGAATTTTTCATGCAATCCACACTGTTACCTGTCCAGCTTCTGTCTCCTGCAGGGACACATCCCAGTAAGCAATCTCCATCTCTGCCATCTCTTTATGCAAGCAATGCCTGTGCTATGATTGTGTAAGCAAGGTTCAAGTGCTCAGTGATACACCAGTCTTATCACCTGGAAAACTCAATTCTGGGCAGTATCAGTAAGCAACAGCAGCACCATTAATGCAACATAAAAGGCACACTTCAGTGAGTCAGTACAGTTCCTCCCACAGGCTAACCAAGGTCAGAAGGACAGCCCTGCTAAGGATGCTGTCATGGAGCTGAAATGGCTTGCTGACACACTGACCACCAGGACTCAGAGAAAAATTAGTTATGCTTGTCAAGTAACTTCCCTGTCAATATCCTGGATGAATTCAAGCACTTTCCAATAAAAGGAAGGTCTGGCATTCTACTATCATCACAGCAGATTAGGAATGGGGGAGTCTTGGGCTCTTTGAATGAAGCCTAGACCAAGACTGGTGAGTGATGGCAGTCCAGAATTGCCTTTCCTGAAGCCTGCCACCATGTGTATGTCTACTAATGACTAAAACTAATTACTCCTTTTTACAGCATCAGTAAGAAAACTGTCCCACAACTAGAGAACACAGTGCAACCTCAGCACTCCTGCACCATAGCACCTGGCTGGAGTCACTCTAGTTTTGCTAGCAAGGCACCACAAGACTGAATTTATCTTTTCCTGCTGTGTTAGCAGCCAGCAGGAGCACATACTAATTCTACAGCAGCAGCATCTGCAGTGGTTGATGATGATCCAGCAAGCAACAACGAGGTATTTCAAAGGGCAGTCTGGCCAGTACCATGCATCTGCAGCATCATTCTACATCTTGAAGCTTTAGAAAAGAGATACAACTTCCTGATGTCAAAATACAGGGTGAAATGCTATCCCTGTGTAGGAAGCTCAAGTGGAGGATGCACACACTTCAAAAATAAAAAACTAATTTGTCCATTCCACTTATCGTATTTGAGAATCCATTGTGATGGCATGGGAGAAGCCTAAGCCTCTAAAATTTCCTCCAAAAGTATCTCACTTAGATGAACAAGGAGGGAGGGCCTGTCTCTGAAGTTCATCCTGCAGCATGCAACCCCCCTCTGCAATGGAACTTGTGCTACAAGAATTCACAGAGGTGTTTTGTTTGGTTTGCTTTATCTGTGAACCAAAGTCTGAAGCCCAAGATAAGTCACAAATGTAAAAAAAAAATCTGCTGTTGATGGGGCTAGATGACTGAGATGGTTTGTGCTGGTTTACTAATTAGTTCTCACCGAATTGAGTTAGTTCTGAGTGAACTAACTAATGTACAGAATGAACTCCCTTCTGCAGTATGTGGTCTCTCTTCAGACTTCAATGAAGTTAGAGATTTAAGCATTGTTTCATTCTAGGTTAGGTGTGCTGAGATCTGTCTTGCTACACTTACTTGCCTTACCCTGTTAATATTCTCTGGTATTACACCTTTGAATTGCACTATTTCACCTTCCTGACCAACCCCCTCACCTTCTCTTTTTTGCATTCTTTTCCTCTCACCCAGTTCACTCCTCCACACCCCTTTTTAATCTTCTCAGTTTGCTGCCATTTTTGCATTCTGCTGATGCTGCTCTCTCCTGCAGCTGCACAAGCATTTCTTCTGTACTTGTTCCTGATCCTGCTGCTGCACGGGTGGTAGGAAGCAAAGCTGCACAGCAGTGCTCTGGAGCAGACTGCAGTTTAGCACTGAAGCACAGCACTTACAGCATGTGAAAACTGTAACTACAGCTGTGAAAAGCTCTCTCACTTCTTAGCAAAGGTAACACTCCCACTGCGAACATTCTGCAAAGAATGGGAAAGGGAGCAGCAAAAGCAATAACCATCCCAGAAAGGAGAAAGGAAAGCAAGTTCACATGGGATGAGCCTGGCATGGCTCAGGATGAAGTCTTCCATCACAGACTGCTCACACCTGCTCAGCATGGTCTCCTTGGCTGCCCTTGATGTCTGGTGTACACAGAGTGCTGGTACTATAATCAAAAAGGGCACACTTGTGTAGGTGGGCTGAAAGGAGCTGGGGACGGGGGAACTGAGCACCCCAGTGGATGGAGGATGGTCATGTTACAGGAAAAAGAGATGAGCCTCAAAGATGGAGAGAAAGACAAGAGTCTGGAGGCTTCAGGTTTCCATCTAAGCAACAACAAAACCCCTCAGCCTTAGACAAACTGTTTATTTGGACTCATAGAATGACTTTGTTGAAAGGGACCATAAAGACCACACAGTTCATCTCCCCTTGCCATCAGTAGGAACACCTTCCACTACACCAGGCTGCTCAAGGCTCCATCCAACCTGGCCTTGAACAGGGATGGGGCACCCACAGTCTCTCTGGGCAGCCTGTGCCAGTGCCTCACCACCCTCACAGTCAGGAATTTCTTCCATAGTTTTTAGCTAAATTTCATATCTTTCAGTTTGAACCCATTACTCCTTGTCCTATCACTACAGTTCCTGATAAAGCATGTGAGTTCTGCACTTTTATTTCACAGGAATGAATTTCACCCATTACTCCTTGTCCTATCACTACAGTTCCTGATAAAGCATGTGAGTTCTGCACTTTTATTTCACAGGAATGAATTTCACCCATTACTCCTTGTCCTATCACTACAGTTCCTGATAAAGCATGTGAGTTCTGCACTTTTATTTCACAAGAATGGAAAGAAATAAAGAAAAAACAACATTGTTTTCTCAGGGGAGGGGAGGGCAGCACTCTCCTTCCTTAGCCCAGTTACACAGAAGGCTGCCCCAGGGTCAGCCTTACAGCATCTCAGGGGAGTCTGCTTGGCACCACCCCTGCCTGTGGGAAGGACACCCTCCCCACCACTGCTGGGTGCAGCTGTCCAGGCAGGGGCAGCCCCCAGGTCTCCCTTGCACAGTGCCTCTGCATTTTGCATCCAGCTCCATCCTTACAGCTTATGTCCCCCAATGACACGACAGGCGTTCATTACACCCAGTGGGTTTTTTTCAATGCAAGCCTGCAGCTGAAGCTCTGGCTTCAGCGTTGCCTTATTTTGAGTTTAAAAATTTAACAAAGGCTTTATTAAAAGTTACTCTGAAAGAGAGGCTGTCTGCTGTCATTCCCACTCCTTCTCTATACCTGTAGGTACTTGGTAAGTCAACAATACAACAGTCTCCACTTTCAGTTAAAAAAAATTACACAGCTTCATCTGAAAAGTAAGTTGAAAGGTATTTTAGGCAAATTTGTACTATCCATGCTTAAAAGTAGCTTTTATTTATTATCTAAATCAGTACAATAATAATGTACAATTTTGCAAAATTACAGTATTGAAAAAGAAAACAAAATTTAAAAAAACCAAATCAACAAGTTTCAGAAGCTATTAAAAAATCCACTATTATGTGCATTTCTGTGAGGACAGAGTGAATCAGACAAGAAGTAAATAAAGGTTTAATAGTTCTCTTGAAAAAAACTAAGGAAATAGTACAGGACAGAGTAGAAGAGAAAACAAAATATTTTTCCTCAGAAAGAGCTCATCATCTGTAGTATTTTATACAAGAAAATTCATAATTTCAGTGAAAATTCATCCAAAGCATTACTTCAGATATCACCTGACAAGCATTCACATGTATCTTGAGCCGTGTGTCATGACAGTTTGCCTGAACTTCACACTCAGAATCTATAATTCAGTGTACTCTCCTTATTGATTTTATATCACTGAAACCACTTAAAATAATTAGAGGTATACTGAAAGAAGGCTATAAATAGCTTCAGATCAACAGCATTTTTATTTCCTGCCAACAAAGTGTCCATGTCCCTGTCAGAATTCAAGTATTTTAAACTGAAGTACAGTACTAACATATTTTTATCTAAACCCTGGAAACAAATCTCTTGTATAGGTGTAGTGTATAAAGCAAGCATCTCCAAAAGCACCTTGTGTCATTTGCACAGCTGGAATCACTACTTAGCATGTCAACTCTTGAGACTCATGTACTAACATAAAACCACAGTACTGGTATTTGCTTCTAAAACCAAAAGCACAATTTATTTTTTTTTCTTTTACTTTAGAATAAAGTAATTCGTAAGAACATTACTGAGACTCAACCCTGCTAATCATTTGCAGAGAGTGTCATCTAGTAAGCATAAGTCTACACACTGACTGAATTCTTGAGATGCCTTTCAGTGGAGTGAGAGGAGGGGGGATGGCATTTTTTTCCACCAAATGAGCAATTACTGGCTTTAAAAAGTTTGTTTGTCACTCTATTACCTCCTGACCAACAGTGATGGAAAAGAGACCTGCAAAAACCAGCCACGTGAAAGGCTTGCTGAAAGACAGACTTTTAAACTGAGAAAATCTCACAGAATATGGCTCAAGCACAGAGAAATCCTACAAGTTCACCCCACAAATAACCACTTTGTAAGCTGGGAGCACTCACAAACTGGGAAAAGGAGGTCACCACAGCCTGCTGCCCTGGCATTTACCTCTGATGAAAGCAAGATCAGAAGTGCCAATTCTATATGTGTTACCTGACTACTTGAACAAGAAAAGCTTTAGCAAAGTTAACAAGCAGAACAACACAAGAGTGTGGAGGACACTCACTTTAAGCTCTGCCTAGGCCACAGCATCTGTCCTGGCAACACACAGAGAACCACAGAACAACCACCCAGTCAAAGAACTACCATGTTCACTTTTACTTGTCTGCAGGCACTGAGAAGAGCACAGCAGGGACCTCACAGCTTGGCTAAGAGGGCTGCAAATCCACAGCAGACCAAGCTGGCTAAGTCCCACACAGGGGGTGCCTGGCAGGCAGGTAGTGTAGCAATGAAGGGATTCCCACCCTGAGAGCCCTCCTGAGCTCACCATCACACTGATGCCCTGCTGGGGTCCCTTCCAGCAGGAGCAGAGGTCTGGCAGAATGAAACAGCTACAGAAAATGTGGGGAAGGGATAGAGCAGCAGGACACAAGTGCTGCTCCTCAGGAGCAGGGACCACCACCATCCCCCAGCTGGGAAGGCTTGGAGAGATGGGCTCCCTCTCCAACACCCCAAGCCAGATCCGTGCTCAACTTGGCTGCCCACAACCTTAAATCACCTCTCCCACAATGGTCTTTCTGCAGAAAGGCTACACAGCTATAAATTCACTTGATATCTGCTGATGCTCAGCCTGAGAGAAAGGGGGTTTCTTTAAAGATGGCAAATGCCTGATGATTATTTGTACCATAACCTTTACCACTACTCCACTTTTTACAGTTTAAGTCCAAGATAGTCACATTTCCCCCAAAACACTGAAGTGTGTGAATATAGGATTTTCTTCACAAACATTTGTGAGTGCACATATATTTACAGACATAACAGAGGCATACAGTAAACAGTACATACTAACACAGAGAAAAATCTTTCAAGTCTTATGAAGAAAACATGCTTCAGGATTTTCACCAGTGTGTTTACAAGAGATAAGGAGCTACCCAAAATATCTTACAACATTTTTGGTGCCAAGAGATAGAAAGATTAACTGCTGTTTTGCAACCTCTGTTTTCTTGTAGCAAGTCTCATCAATGCATCATACATTATTTTCACCACCAGAAAGGCAGTGATGTGGATTAATGGAATTACGTTTTAACAAAGCAAATCAATAGGCACTCTGTTATCAGCATTACACACCAAAGTGTGCCCCCGAGCCCTACTAATGTCAGCTTCTAAGGGCAGACATGCCGTAAAGAAGAACCCTGAACTGACATATGTAGTTTAAAATATAAAGCACCATTACCAAGCTCTTTGTGAGTTTTTGTAGGGATACAGTCATATTTCACAATGTTGAAATGTCCTTCTTTCATTTTACTGCCTCAGCTCCGCACAAAAACCAGGACAAGGATAGGTGGCTTTCACTTGTTGTATACACAAATAACAAAGTAGCCAAAAAGTAGCAAGATGACCTTCAAGAGTAAAGTCTGCCAGAGGTCACTTGTAACAAGGTATATTTTCTACAGATCAGAAATTTACAAATCTGTTACATTTACTCCTCCCTCTTTGCCTCCCTCCCTGGGAACATGAAATGAATCCCAATCCCACGCGCACGGACAGATCCACCTCGAACCACTTCAGCGGCCACTCACGCCTGGGCTCTGCCAAGCTCCTGCAGCATCCCCAGGTAAACAAGCACCTACCTTGGTTCAAGCATAATTGCTTATTAACTTGGGGCTTGCCATAGTAGCTGCAGTTATTTTAAAATGTATAAACAGTGGAAATTCACACAGCCACTGTTCCAAGCAGTGAAGTCAATCGCACAGCTGACTTCCAGCTCAGCAGGGGAAAACTTGCTGCCCAGCATTCAAGTTTACTTTACTTGTTGGTACAGCAACAAGTAAACCAAGGAACCACTTGAAGAACTTGCCCAGAGAACATAGGGCAAAAACTGTAAAATGAAACCCACTTGATATGCACACATAGGCATGGAAATTACATTAAAATTAATTTTCTCTCATTGAAAGCAGTTCTAGCAGCTTTCAGGCCAGAGGATGAATACAACTGTTCTCACAAATAATGAGCTTTGTGGGGATTTTTTGTTCCATCTTTTTGTTCCAACCTTGCAGCTCAATTCCAATCACTCTGAATTTTCCAACTCAACCTCAATATCTTGGAAAACTTTGAGAAACAAACTTTAAAATAAAAATCAGATGATTCTGACAAGAGGGTTATGGCAAGGTTTTAAAATCTACCCTCGGGAACAAGCCACCTTCCAAGACAATTCTCTCCCAGAATGAATAAACAAAGCACTAACCAAAACTTAAGGAGTGTATCAGACAAACATCTAACATGGAACACAGAGCCAGAACAGATTTCTGGTAATTACTAATTTATGCTACAAAGTCAGCATAATGGACCAAGAGAATCTCTTGGTTTAAGCCCAGAAGACAATTTCCATCTAAGGCAAACTGAAGAAACAAGAATTTTGTTAACGAATACTTTGAATATTACAGGTGCATCACTAAAGCACTATGAGCTTTTTTATAAGTCACACATTCAGAACTTAAAAACTGAAAAGTCTGAATTGTTTGTGAAACATTCCCTTTCTTATAACATATATTTTTAAAAAAATTAAACAACTTAAACAATTTGGCTCCATTTAAATTTGAATGTTGTGATATCTATTATGGGAGAAATTTTCAATTAGCAGAACTGAGCACACCACTCCATTCAAACACCACTCTCAGCATCAGGACCCTCAAAAGAAACTGACAAACCCAAGACCTGTAAACAAAACAAAGTCTTTCAAGCAGGGATGTTTGGGGGGTGGGAGTATTTGGGTATTTTCCTAAGACTCAGAGAGATTTATTCTCAGAATACATAAACAAGCTGACAACCTGAAAACCAAAGTACATTAGAGATATACCATAAAGTACATAGTCCCTATTAAAAAATAAATCTAAGCTGCTACAAAGAAAAACTGATGTACACTTTTTAGAGGGCAAGCCAAGCAAGCTTTGATGATACTGGGGTTAAGCCTTCCCAATGCTGTACAGACTTCTTCCAAATTCCTCCTCCTCCCTCCTGGCAGCTACAGAGACAACTGGCTGCCTACACCAGCCAGACTTCACAGACCAGTTGCCTGGGAAAACTTAAAGAGTCTTTTATACTAAAACAGGAGAAACTTCGTGTTTACAAAAGTTAAAAAAAAGTATTTTAGAGGTAAAAGTGGGACTTAGATGAAGTCAAGAATCAGAACTTAAGTAAGGAGCAGCAATGCTTTTTCTATCACATAGCTCAGACATTCTCTGAGCATAAAACAGTTTAAGTACAATTAATAAAAACATAATTCAGACATTGCTGAATTGCACTACAGTATTATTATAAATCCAATTTTGAAGAAAACACTACCACACAACACCGCATATTCATGTTCAGTAAGCTTATTATAATAAAGTTATGCCAAATAAGTAACTGGAATGCAATAAGGACTGGAGTCCTCATTAGCCTAAGCTTTCCATTTCCCACAGTTTACAGAAAAGCCTGCTATGACCTTCTAATTAAGAAGAAATTCCTCCTCCAATACACGCTCTCCAGCCAGCACTTCAGGCAGACTGGCTGCATCCCACAAAGGCAACTTCCTCCCAACAGCCTTGCTGGCACAAACAGCCATTTACATGTCTAAATGCTACTTCAACCTGCCATCAAACAGCACAGGAATAAAAATCAAGGCAATGAGAGCCTACTGAAAGGCAAAATATTAGCAGAGATGTTGATGAACTACAGGAATACTCAGAGAGATGAAGTGCATGTCTGTCTTCACCTCTGCTCATTACAGAGGAGGGATGGGGTGGCAGACCCTCCATCTGGGGATTTTCAAGCTTACAGTGCTGCTGCCATTACAGCATAGTTATCTTTACTGGACAATTCTCAAGTTCCTCATGAGGAAGTTATTCCACGTCCTTAGACAGACACTCCAGATCACCTCCTTCCTCTGAAGAGGGAAATGAACCTGCATAGAGCTTTTTACTTTTATTTTTTCCCCATCTAGCCCACTCCAAGACAGCCTAGGAGGCAGAACTGTGACCACTCGAGTGCTGCAGACACAGGGGCCACGCACGGGATGAACAAGCTAATCCTTACCCCCAGAAACAAAAACCAAGAACGGCTTTTCGGTGCCCACCGCTGAGGGACTCAGCCCGCCCGAGGCCAGGGCCGCCCGCCCGTGGCTCCGCACGGCCCTCCCCGCTCCGCCCCGGGCACCGCCCGAGCAGCGGGACCCCCGCGGCACCTCCCAGCTCCGGGGAGCCCCAGACACCGAGGGGGGGATGAGGCAACCCCAAATAAGAGTACGGAGCTCACGGTTACCAGCGAGAGGGGCGCGGCGGGGCGCGGAGCCCGCAGATGAAGCGCCCGAAGCCGGGGTAGGGCCCCGGGAAGCGCAGCTCACC
>NW_005054342.1:4534222-4560415 GCF_000277835.1 Geospiza fortis | reverse complement strand
GGGAGCCGGGAGTAATCCCGGAGCTGCCGCAGGCGGCGGAGCTGCGTCCGGGACCGGCCCTTGGCTTTTAATGAAAGCCACTTTTTCTGTGCCCTGTACACGGGGCAATCTGCCTCTCGGAACACAAATCTACGCCCAGAACAACCGTGCCCACTCGTACGAACCCCACACAGTGCCATGCAGTGCCCGCCCCAGCACCACCGCAGGGAAAACCAGCGCCACAGCGACACCGGGGTGGCAGTAACAGGGCAGGGCCGGGGCTTCCCACTTCACAACTCTGCCAGCATGGCGAGGGAAAAACACCAGCCGTAAGGACGAAAAACCTAACCTTTAAAAATCAAAAGGGATCACGTGGGAAACCGCTTTAAACATCCTGCAGAGGGTGCTCATGCCTGTGGTGTTTGTATCCGAAATAACCACACTTCATTAAAATCAAAACCATAAAAACCAGGCAGGTTTGGCAGCCTCCCACTTGAACTTTTCTGTAAACGACACCAAACACATGTACTTTCTCATTTTAAAGTTTTCTTACTTTTTCCACGCAGTGCTCTCCCGTTGAAGCTCAGCTTTACTTATTTGTTCAAAATTCCATCTAATGAACTTGACACTGCACCACAAAATCAAGCTGCATGCTCTTTTTCACAGAAGCTTGTCAAGATTGCTCTTTCCAGACACTGTTTTATGGCAGAAAGAATCCACAAACTACTCCTCGTAGGGAATAGTCACCTGGGAGCATGGGAACTTCCAAACCATTTTTCACCAAAGCCTATTTGCTTTTATTTGTCTGCTTTAAGCTGCATCCAACATTTTATTTACCCTTGAAAACCCTCTCTATAATCATAATCAAACTGCACACTGTTGCCATAGCAAGCACTTCTAAGTCTCTGTTTTCAACAACTGTTCCGGGGACACTGTGCTATTAATGATTTTTGTGCTGAGAACAGAATAATTAATGCTTTACTTCAATTATTGCTTGTTGGGTTTTTCCCAAAAAGTTTGCACTGCCTCAAGTTTCTTTAAATAACCTTTTTGTAATAGCATCTACAAGAAAGCCTGTGAAGAGTGGGGATAAGGTGCTAGATCCCCAGTTTTCATTATTTCAAATATTATCTAATCCCATTATTCCACCCTTTCCGTGTCATCAAGAATTTCCACAGCTTGTGGACAAGTTATGCATCATTGCAAAATGTTATCATTAGCATTTCATAATATCACAGAGACACCTTCATAGCCATGGGTTTTTTCCTAGTACTGCAACATAGTCTTTTCTATGATACAATTAATTTTCTAGGACATGGCTGCTATTCTTCTCTGTCTGTATATATTCATGAACATTTTGACTGCATATACCAAATTAATTCATTTCAATCCCTTTCAACCATTACCGTTCCTTATCAGCCTAAATTCTTAACCCAGCTCAAGCAAAAGTGTAAAATACAACCAGAGCTGGATGTTTCTAAAGTGACACCCGACTGTCTCCTTTGTAAAGTAGGATTAGTTTTGTTTCCTCGTCCTGAGCAAGTGCAAATTCAGAACAGCCTTGTTAATGCAACCACTCAGCCTACATCAGCCATGACATCTGTTACCAGGCCACAACAGAGCAGCAAGGACAGCAAAGTCAAATGCTCCCCACGAGATCTGATCAACAGCAGCTTGTCCCCACATGGGCAATACTTCATAGCCTGCCAGTCTGTCCCAAGCAAGACCACCACTGTGGCTCCCCTACTTGCTGACAGCCAGCTGGTGCCAGGAGCAGCTGCTCTGTATGAAAGCAAGACTGCCAACCAGCACCATCCTGTCCAGGAAACAACAGCTTGTCACAAGGATTGGCTGATGCCCCAGATCTTGCAATCTCCATCTAAATAACTGAGTGGGCAAAGGAGCTGCTTTCCCACTGCTGGGGCAATCTGCTTTTTATTAGCATTCCTATACATAAGATCATACAAAAAAGTAATGATGGTACACAGCTACTCAAGATCTGTGTTGGTTTTTTCTATTATTTGATGTAGGAATTACACAACAATCACTTTTTGCCATCTGAATGTCTATGGTCTCATGTATGGTAACACGTGATATGCCTATCGGAACCATTTTAAGTGAGCCCACATAATACCATTCCAGTTGCCTGATTTAATTCTGTAATGCCCTCACAACTCCTTGCTCTTTCCACTTTAGTGGAACTTAAGTAGTGCAATGACAGTACTTGACTAAAGATGTTCAACAAGTCTCCATGAGCTGCTTCTCCCTCTACTGTATTCACCCTTCTCAATTATCCCTACCACACTGAACACAAGCCTTCTAGATGTAGCTAAAGAGACGTGTATCTACATATTCCCAATCAAGCCACTAACTGATATCCTAGCCTCTGGAAGTTAGGTGTGTTTTTTATTAGGCCAGACTTACGGCAGTTTGAGATCCTTTCTTGGGTGGAATTGATTTTAACCCATGCCTGTCAACAATCTTTAGGAAGACCTGCAACAGTAATTTATCATTGTCCTGGCAATTTATGTACACTGTACCTAAACCACACAAGTATCAGATAATATGGCAGTAACAAGCTTAATGCAATTGTCTGAAGACTGGATTTGCCTTTGATCAAGGCACTATGCTACAGGACAGCCACAGGTCTATTTCCTGAATTCCAGCTCATTTCACTTTATTTTTACTTTTCTTCTTTGGGCTTTAGCAATTTATCCAAAGGCAATGAAACAATCTTTTCCAGGAGCCCAGAGGATTACACTGAAGAGTTTCATTCCACAGCACCCTGAGAACTTCAACAGGAATCCTGTGGTTCTACCACTGGATGTCTACTATGTCTCAGATGATGTTACTCTCTGGTTTTGCAGTTATTTTGGTGTTTAAGCTTAACAATATATCTAGTTATTCATTTAATTTTTCTTACCTTCATGAGTTCAGAGATTTTTCATTCTCAGAAAGAACAGGAAATTGTCTTGACTTGACATAGAAAGGTATTTACAAAATCACGGTAGGCAATGGTCCCGATGACCTCAAGAACAGGACGTCACATAAGAAAATAGGTAATTATCTATAAATCAATTTAAAAATCAAATCCAACTTCTGGCAACATATCAGCTACCTGTCCATACTCTGAAGAACTGGACAAGATTTTTCACATCAGAAGTCAGCACAGACTTGGTATTGTATGTGGCAAAAGGTTTTAAAGCTCAGCAAGGCTACAAAAATATTGTATGGTTCCACATTGCATACAGTAACACACTATTTCAGCTGTCTCTCAAGAGATAGGCACTTGTGAAGAGGACACAGCACTTGGGAGAGCTTTAGCAGAAGAGACCAAGCATAAAGCAGCATCTCAGAGGTCTCAATGAGCAAAGTGAGAACCTGACCCACAGCAGAAAGCTCACACCAGCTACCTAAACACGTAACTCCTATTAGGAGCCCTCCACTTCACAAGGCCTTACACAAATGCAGTGATGTGATGTTGGTGAGGATAGAACAGGGAAGCCCTATAAATATGATTGCCTGGCGAAAGATTTAGAGAATATAGAAAATATAGATGAGATTGAAATGAAGGCAATCTTTGAGATCTCCTAATTACTGAACAACAGGAAAACAATGGTGTGGTCGAGCAGGTAATCCCCTCCTTGATGAAACAATACCCTCTGCCTGAGGGCAAGCCCAAGGGTCAGGAAGCAGACCGTGCTTGGCAGGAGGGGTCGAAAGAGTAGTTTTTAGGGTTTAAAGTGTAACACCATATAGTAATGTAGTGATTCCTATAGGCTGTATGTAAATGCTATAGGATTTGTATCCTGTATTAGATTGGTTACTGAGAATCAGCATATTCAACACAGGAGGTGATTTAATGTATTGTAACGGGAACTTCGGTCTCTTTTCTTCGCCTCTTTTCGCTCTCTCTCTCTTCTTCTCTTGGCCCTGCTCTGAGCTGCGGCTGGCAGCTCCCAGCAGGGCTCTGCACCCACACCCTCGCAATAAACTGCATGTCCATGATCTAGCCTTAGAGATCTCTCGTCTCCATCCATCCCGACCGTGCAGGAGACCATCAACCGCTCCTACAATGTGGTCATTCATACCTACCTTGAATTCCAGGAAAAGCCAGATTCCTACCCCCAAGTGCCCATGTCCTGCCAAGAGCACAGCTGACAACAGCAGGTGTGCTGCATGTTCATAAACACTCATTAGCACACGATGACACCTGCAGCTCCCTAGTTCCAATTTCCCTCCTAGAGCTGAGTGACACCATCTGAAATGATCTGGGCAAGAAGGGTTCCCTATTTCTACTTTCCAGCTCCTTGAAACACTAGACCAAGGCTTTATTGTAAACTCATAGGGATTTAACTCTATATGTGTGTACAATGGGTCTGTGTCCCCCCACCCTGCTTTCCAAGCCTGCTGCACACTGTGCTGCCAAACCACACCAGAGCCCACCCAATGTCCCTGATAGACATTAACACACATTAAAATCTTTCTTGATTCCATTACAAATTATATTCACTCTGCTCATGTAGGACATCAGTGCAGAAATCAGGGCACGTATGTTAGCCCTGATTCAATTCAGCCCCCTCACTCTTGACCCCAGCCCTGCCCCTCTATCCCTGGAAACTTCATTAGCTCTCTAGGCCCTCAGACCTGTGATCCTGTGCAGCCTTTCCAGCACTAAATGCACAGTGCAGCAACAGGACACTACAGCAGCCAGCAAACACCAATGCAATCAGTGAGGAAAGGTTTTTCTCTAAGCGTGCAAAGAAGCACAAGACGAAAGCTGAAAAACTTGCAAATCTTTAGTTAGTAAGATTAAAAAGCATGCCAGAGGATTTTTTTTTTATTTTTTAATCAGCCTGTAATATAGTACTGCTATCTTTAAACCATGCTCCCATGGAAACCATCTGATCAATGCCTGGTTGCTAACTTTTTTTATATCAAAAGTTTGACACAACCAAAGGTCCTCAAGCACCTAGAGGTTAATTAGGGGTTATTAAAACTAAAGAGCAAAGAAGGTACTGGAGAATCCACTAAATCAGTGCTAAAATGTGGCCTAGAGATAACAGAAGCCCACAGGAAAAAATAGAGAAGAAAGAAAAGTAACAAGTCAAATAAGGGCTTCTATACTGCAACTTTGCTAAAACTGCATCCAGAAGTTTATGAGAACAAATAAAGGTAGAAATGAAATTGTGACAGCATCCAATAACGGAGTGTGTTCTTTCCAAAGAATTTTATACCCCCTTAGAAGCTTAGAAAGTTCTGTTTCTACACACTTTGCTGAGTGTTTTATGCTTTCCTTTAGCTAAACTTGGCAATTCACAAAACAATAGACTATGACAGAAATCTATCTATACACATAGATTACACCTTTCCTAATGTCTCCAAAATTGCTTACTTGCAATTCCAGAAGAGCAAGTAAAGCATATTCAAATGTTGTGTCTCCTCTAACAAAGAGGAACAGTATCTGAAAGTTAAGATTCAATTCAATTCAGAAATAACTGACAAAACCAGGAATTTGAAAACAAGGTCAAAAAACGTCCAGAAGGAATGAATTCAAGAAAGAATCCAAGAAACAACACTGTTCTGTAAAGAAAACAGAAAATGTTACAAGGAAATCTGAGTAAATAAATAGCTAAAATACCCCATATCTCATATAAAACCCTTTTTTTCTCCAAACAGGTAAAACACCATTTTAACAGCTGCCAGGGGACTGACAGAAAGATCCTGGTGGCATCACAGGGCAAGCACACTAAAAGACAGGACTTGCTTTTTTTCCTGTGGCTCTGAAGAAAAAGGAATGCCATAAGATTTGACTCATTGAAGGGAATTTGTCAGCCAAGTATTGCTGACACACAAAAAGTTAAACCCTGAGGATGTCCATGACTAGAATCAGTAAATGTTTCCAGAGCCAGACTTTCCACTCTGTTTTTGTGATGAGTGATGAGAAAATCTTGGAAGCTGGCTGAAAAAACATCACTTGTCTACAAAGTACACAGAAGTCTCTCTGCAGAACGCAACATTAATTCCTAATCAGGAAATTGGGTGAAACAGCAAAATCTTTCACTTACACAGGGTCATTCATATAAAGTAAGTAAAACTGGCAAAGGGATTTACTAGGAATTATTGTTTCAACCACATGAAGGATTGAAGGATTTTTTTCTCCCACATCTAACTAATATTATCCGAGGTAAGGCTATGAAAAGCAGGAATTTCATTGAAGGTAACCAGTGTATAGGAAGCAGAAATAAAGCAACCACATTAGATAGTTCAAAAGCACAGAGTACAAGACATACTCAAAAAGTAATGAAACAGTGCACAGAAGTGCTGAACTTCCAAGCATGTCTTTTAAAACTCTCAGTGTAAGCTAAGTTTTAATATGCTACTCAATTTTACTCTGAGTAAGAAAGTTACTAAACAATGCACTGTCTCAGCTAGCAATAAATAAATAATCTGGAATCTTAAATGAGAGCGAGTCATGGTAAACTAGAAGTACAAATTACTTTTGTTAATAGGTGTCCAGCTACCACAAAAAACATCTACTTGGAAAAGTGTGTCATGTGGTAGCAAAGGACAACACAAACATACTGCTCTCTAAAGCAAAACCTCCACTCAGTCAAACAAAAGACATGTTACAGGGCAGCAGAAACTTCCTCAGTGGTATACTTGAAAAAAAAAAAATTCCTCAAAACATTTCATAGCTATAACTTGGAAGAACCTTGAGATCTCCTGTTCAAACACAAACACAAATATTCACTTTCATATAAAGTAATTATTAGTTTACAGCTGAAAAAACAGTTTTATAATGAGCCACATAGTCTCAGTAGTAACATACTTCATTTACCTTAAAGAAACACCTCTCAAACTTTAAGCTACTGACTGAATTTCAGCAGAAACACACACAACAGTGAAATTCTAATTATCAAATCTTTTATTTATTTAAAAAAATCATTAGGTAAATAGCTATGATTGATTTTCTTTCTTAATGCAGGTGTACTGATGCCACAATTCCAGAGAAACTTTAAAGGGGAGGAAACAGGGCAAGTCATTTCGTGCTGAACAAATTCCACATTTACTTGTCCAGAAATGTACACTTCTGTATCACAATCTACTGCTTTACAGGAGATCAGCTATTAGATGTAAATGTTTGCTTGCAAGAGGCTCAGAAGAAGGATAAAGGTCAAGTCATATCTGACCAAATTTGAAACATCTCAACAATCCAATCATTACAACTAATACATTACACACTTTCATCTTAATCCTACTTAAAGTGACCAGTTACCACTAAAATTAGCAAGCATTTGAACATTTAACAGAAAAAATACTGGTATTTTATGTTCTGCTATAATCCATTTTGATAAATTAATCTTGGGTTTTTTTACATCAGCTTCTTGTAACAGTCTTCTTAAATATTTCTTAAGAACCACTAAGCAAAGACGATGAATGTTGCTCAGCCTTTTTGCAAAGGAAAAAAAAGGCCAAAAATTAACTCAACCAACCTTCTAAACACCAAGATTTGAGTCACATCACTCCACACTGCCCTGACCTATTCAAAGCTGAAAAATTAATGGAAAAAGTAAACCATCAATTACTCATAATTAAAGAAAAAACATTACTTTTTTCAGCATGAAAAATATTTTATGTATTTTCAAGTAAGATTGTTTACATGGAATGAATTTTACACTATACATGTTTTTTGATGTTGAAGCCTATACAAACACTGCCACAACCAACACACTTAAATACCTGTACATTATTTACATTTTAAAATATTTTACACAGCTCCAAAACACCAGCAACATTTAGCTATATACATTTTAAACTGGAGTGCAAAATGCTTACGGTTCTTTAACACAGGAATTTCAACATAAATCCTGCTATCAGTTCTTTCTTATTTCAGTGAAAGTGGGTGTTAACTTTGTTCCATGCCAGCCATCAGTGACAAAGCTAAAGATTCCACTGTGAAACAAACCATAAAAACATAATTAATATTTGCATTTGCAGCACTCTGCAAACATTTATTGCAATATTCAATTCTGTCCTTTAAGAGGATACCGGTTTAAATTGTAATACTTTAGGACTTCAGGAGAGTAAGACATTTTGTAAGTCTCTGACAGCTTAGATAATAAATCACCACACTCATCATCAGCGACCCATTAGTTATTTCATGTGGTAACAACTGGTAAGAAATTAACTCCTTTGTTTGCAATACTGTTGTACATAAAAGAGACGTTGTGGAGGTTTATATACACCAAGGCATTCTCAAGGATGGTTCTGCAGACAAGCTCTTGTAGATGCGAGTAGCAGTGATGGCAAATATTACCCGTTTTAAACACAGGGTTTAGGTTGGGAAAGACCTTTAAAATAATCAAGTCCAAACATTAACCTAAGACTGCCCAGTCCACCACTAAGTCAAGTTCTCAGGGTACATCTACAGGTGGTGTAGAAACCTGTGAGACCACCTATCTGCATCCCAGTAACGCCGATGCCCCACAACCTCACTGAGCAGTTGCCCTCCTAACTCAAACTGGCACTGATGAACAATTTAACTTCATACCAGGTTGTAAGTAGAAGCATAGATATGTCATCCTCTGCTGTTTCTACTGCCAAGAAAATAACTTACAATAGATGGGCAAGTCAAGAGCCCAGTGTAGTTGCAGCTGAGGCACCATAACGTTAAAATTCTATCTGCTCAAGATATATAACAGCTGTCATTCCCAATAGCAACAAAAAGAATGCTCTTCTATGCCCCCAGAACTTAGTTTCATTCGTTAAGAAAACTGCTTGTCACTTGCTTGGCTACACACCTTCCCCATATCAAGTAAACAGATAGACTGAAGATAGCTGTCATGGAAAAGCTTGGCACAAATACTCTTAAAAAATAATGACTTAAACTTAGTAAGAGGTTAGGTCTTGGTGTCCCTCTGTGCATAATTCACAAACTAAGATTATTTAAAATGTGCCAATAAACATTAGAACAGATTAAAACATAAACACATTCCTAGCAAACTTGTGTAAGTGCGGGTATGTGAAAAGCCTCATGTACTTACAATGGGGAAAAGAGCCTCGACAGACAGCTTTGTTGAGAACAGTTACAAGAAACATGTGACAGTTTTTAAAATCAGATTCCATCTTCTCTATGGATTCCATCCTAAAAAACAGTTTAACAGAGAATGCTTAACAGACCAACCCCTCCCTATGTTATCTTCAAAATATGACCAAATTTCACAGTAAATGACAAAAGTACTCTTTACATAGAATTCTGGCTTGAACTTACAATACTTCAGTTATGCCTGCACACGCTACTTCTAAAAAACAAAGACAATTTTGACAGGAGCATCTGAGCACCATCAAAAGGGCATTAATAATTTTGTCATCATTTTAGAAATCTCTGTAGTGACTTGGAGGAGCTGTGTGATTCTACTGACACCTATCATTCCCACATAGGTATGAAAGCAAGAGAGCCTTTCCTGGTCCTTACTGCTTTGGAGGTCACTGGGAACCCACAGTCAGTGAAACAGGGACACCCACATTGCTTTACTATCCAGCAATCTCTTGAATTCCACTTTGGACTCTGTCAGCCAGCACTCACCAGTCAAGGGAGAAGACATAGCTCAAAAGTCACTCCTTTCCTTTTTCCCCTCTCGCAAGAAGATACAGATGACAACAGCTATGACTTTTTCCTGCCATGTTTCTCATGCCAAGAGCATGCAATCACATGTCCTGAGTTTCAGTCTTTATCGACAGCATTCACAAATTATTTCTGACACTCTGAATGAGAAAAACACGCCAAAAATAGCAACTTCCTAATGTCACAGGAGAGTGGGATCTAAGTTTTAGGTAGCATCTGTGCCAAAGAAAATAAGTCCTGAAAAATATGAAGTAAGCCAGTCCACACCAGCTGGCTTCAGGACCATACATCAACTTCTGAGTGTCTGACAAAGCCTTGGAGACTTGCCCAGCATCATCCATCCTTCAAGCAGTAGGCTGCACAAACAGAAGTGTAAATGGGGAAAGAACTGGCTGCAAAAAGGGATCTGAGGGGGCTGGTCAATAAGAATTCAACAGGAGTGAGCAGAGAGGATGTCCAGGCAGCCAGGAGGGCAAACCTGATCCTGGGGTGCATCAAACATAGCACAGCCAGATGGAAAAGGAGGTGACTGTCCCACTGTATTCAGCATTGGTGCAGCCTCACCTGGAGGTGCAGTTCTGGGCACAAAATCATACTTAGAGTTGCAAAATTATGACCATGTAGAATTTTAGTTATGTGTACTTACTTCCAAGCCCCTAAACCAGCTTGCCAACGGTCTGCAAACATCAGTACTAAATTTAACACTTTCATTATAGCTTCCTTCACAAAGCTCACCTAAAATAATTAAAACACAAGGAGTAAGTCAGAAATTCATTGTTAAGCATAATAATTTTCAATATTACACTGCAATACAAAGGCTTCACATGCCATTTAACCTGACCTGTAAAACAATCTCCTAAGCACCATGTGATTCTTCCAAAGTGAAGATGTTTGTATTTGTTCTCCAATTAATTTCCCAGCTGACTACTTGGATGTGGACTTTGCACAGACAGTATTTGGGATAAAAGCTGGCAAAGCTATCCAGGTACCTCCATTTCCTGCCATACCACTACGTATAATCCCCATAATGTTAACAAGCCTCAGTTAGTCAAAATCTCCCATCTTCTAGAAACAAACAATTCATGTAGTACCCAATATAAAGAATTCAATTTTATTCTCTCTCAATTGGCGTTAGCAGTTTATATACAGACACAAACAGGACGGGGGCTGCTAGGAGAGCGTCTTGAGCTGTTCATTTTTCAGCATCGGTCTCATTACATGATTAGGATAATGGAGCGATGCAAACAGCTTGCTGTCCTGGCAGCAAGCCAAAAAAACTTAATGTTACAACATACTATATACTTTTCTTAGCCAATTACACAAAGCAAAAGCATATTGATAGTAATTCTATCTAATCACCATAAGCATACGTAGCTTTGGTCAAAATAGTTGCTTATTTTCGAATACAATGCCTGTTTATAAGAGACAACGCACAGAGCTCTATTCATAAGCTTAACTTTGCTAGATAAACTTTTTGCAACTTAGAAAGCTAAATTACACAGCTCTATTGTTCTATTTCCCATATCTTCTCTACAGCTTAAATATTTTTTCTGATACTTCAGCACTGTTCACAATTCTGCAGCAACTGAGGCTTGTCTTTTACAAAGTTCCTAAAACCCTCTGATTTTACAGATTCCCACACTCTCCTTGATAGAATCGAGCTGAGAACAGCAAGGGAAACTGGATCTCAGTGTGAAAAGCTACCACTTCCTCAAGAGTACCTATATATTGCTTAGTATATATGCTGCAAAACAGACTCCACAATTAGCACAAAACTACTTTCTTGTCCTGATAACTCAGTAAATCAAACATACTAATTTTTCACCCACCTTTTCTCTCAGTAAGCAGCGATCATGAATTGTAGATAGATACCTGTAATGAATCTTTATCAATTGATCTAAGTCTTTGGCTTCTTCTACCTGGTGCTGAAACTCCAAGCCTGTACTGTGGAGAATCTTAAAAAGAAGACCAAAGTTATTAAATCCAATGCTGTACACAAGTGATTGTGACTCTCTTCCAATATATTTTTAAAGAGCCTGAAATCGTATGATTCATTCTCTCTTCCCTCTCAAATTTTAGGATTAGCCTCCAAATTACTATCAATAGCAAAAATTTCAAGCTCTTCTCAGAACTACACAGCAACATTCTTCACAGAAATAGATGTATTGCCACTACAAAGGGTACAATGACTATCCTGAGAGAGGCTGAACTGGAGCATGTATTAGTTTTATTAAAAGCAAAAAAGGCAATAATAAAGCAGGTATGTATCTACAGACATTGCCTTTGTATTTGCAAAGGCCATGTATACACTGTGTACTAGAGATTTTTAAGAATCCATCTAACTAAAACATCTGTTGTAATACTTTTATAAGCCTAATAGCTCTTAAGCTGCAGCTTACAGAAACCTCGTCTTACATTACTGTGCTTAAGTCATCTAGAACTGGGAGAAACAGACAAAAGAATCAGTAGCCCCCACAGATCCATCACATGCATGTAGAACTCCTAAAGCATTTTTAGAATTACAGATTTTAAATGGCCAAGTTGAAACTGAAACATGTGCAGAAAGGACATTATATTTACATTTTGCTTTTTGTTTGAAGGGTCTTTTTAGGTTTTAAATATAAATGAAATTGTGATATAAGACAAACCCTAGTCATGATGTAGTTGTGCAGGCTGTTGACAAAATGCATAAGTTTCACTCTTAAGAGGAACATGCGATGTATTTGCTGTTTTATACTTTCTTTTTGTGGTCCAAATACAGGAAGTGTTCCTTGTTCTGATGATGTTCCTTCCTTCACCTGTGAGTTTTCTGCAGCAGAGACTAATTCTAAAAAAAAAGAAAAAAAAAAAAGCAAGAACGTTGTGCTTTTTGGGAAAGACTTAAACAAAAAGTCATACCCATAAAGTTTAAACCACATACTTTCAGGAAGATAATTACTTAGCTGATGTTCAAAATATAGATGAACCCATCATCTAAGACATGAAGTCTATATCCACTTTACATGGGACAGGAAGATTATAACATTAAGTTGGAGAAGGAAATACCAATAAAAAATCTTTCTATAATCCCCCAACAGTTTGCTGTTTTTCAACCTCAAATAGAGTATTTTTTTCATCTTGTTTTCTTAAATTGCCTGCAAGGTATTATTCATAAAAAGGACTATACATAAACATTAGGGTGTGGTAGACAGACTTTCTTTCAACAGCAAAGTCTGTAGAATGAAGTAGCAAGCTTCCAATATAACTAACTAGACTTGAATCAAAGAGACAAAGGGGATGCATGAATGGAGCTGTCCCTGAGGCTGAAAAGAAGCGAAAAACACACCCAGCTTAATACACATAATTTGTGACACTAACAGAAATTATTATTCTATAGAATGAACCAAGAATTTTGGTTAGTTAGAATTTAACTGGTTTATACTACTTACTGCAGAAAGCAAAAGACTAATCATATCCTTAGACCACAAAACAGAGTATCTTTCATTGAAGAAGCATCTTACCATCAAATCGTAGAACATCTAGACTATACTTGGCCCACTTTATTTGCAGCAAGAGCAGAAAAACTTGATTGTAAATTTTTTGGCATTCTAAGCTTATAACTATATCCACAGGCCAAGGAACCTAGGAAGAGGAGAAGATAACAAAGATAGAAAGTGTAAGTCACTTTCACACAACATTTCAAATCTGTAAGCGTAAGAAAAGAACTGCAGCCATTTTAACCCTACCTTGTAACTCAATGTCAAACCATCTAATGTGTGGACAGGGAGTTTCTTCTTTGCTGTATCAACACTCTCAAATGCTATTGACAACCTATGCAAGGAAACAAGTGATGTAATTGGTGAGAATCTGTTTTAAATGAGTAGTTAGTTTCACTAATTTCTATTTCTCACTGCTAACCATTAACTGTCTGATTTAATCTGGAGGACTTGGGTAGAAAATAGAACAGCTCAAAACTTCATTAAAACACATTATTTTTATGAGTACACAATAATTAGTATTGTGCTATGCAAGTGAAGTACATTAATACAGCTAAGTGTGAAAGAAACATAACTAAAGCATATTTTGCACTTTACCTTGCACTGTCCTCAGGATATCGTTGTCCAACTGCTTCTTGTAGGTGAACATTTAAGAAAGCAATATTCTGCCAAGTTTCCTTTTCTCTAATTTTGTCAAAAATAGATGTATAGAAGTCATACATGGTATCTCCAGCTTCAAGTAAGAAAAAATTTCTCATTGCCTGCAAATATTCTACAAGCCTGAACAGGAGAAACATATAACATTTCCTGAGTCTCATCATACAACTGAATACAAAACACAGCTGTTACAGAAACAAAAATCTTAAAAACTCTTCACAGCAAAATCTCAGTATTGAACACAAACATAACAAAGTCTACAGTGAATCCTTTGCTTAACCAAGACATTTATCCCTGTAAGATTTAACAGCTCCACTGACTTCACTGGAAGCTATCTTAGAGGTTAGGTAATTCTCAGAAATAGCAGAGTTTGGAAATCCTGTCCCTCTCCGTGAAATTAATTTAAAATGACAACACTACTAAGAAATACTGTTGGAAATAATATCCCCACCAAACATCCATTGATGACAAATGACAGCTTTGCTGTTGATTCAAGCTAGACCAAGTTTTTGCCCAAGAGTCTATCATGTCAGATAGGATACCTTTTCTCCTTAATGACTTTATAGCTGTTTATCAAACTGGAGTAGAAACACAACATAGAATTGCTTCTTTTAGTGATGACATACAACTGGTAATAAAAAAAAACAAAGTCAAGGAAAAAGAAATCTACTCTCTTACCTATAATCCTTCTTTAAAGTTTGCATCAAATTACCACAGCATTCCAAGTATTGCTTGTCTATGTGAGGATAAAGACAAGACCTCAGTGTCAGTTCGAAAGTCTGGCAGGTCACAGATTCTGAGGATCTATCCACACAGACATCCCCACCAGTAAACTTCTCATGAAAGTCACTCTGTTCCAAATACAATCTTCAAAATAAAACAAGATACTTAGGGAAGAAGGCTCATTATTCATACAAGGTATAAAACAATGTCATACCTTCAAAGATTTTAAACCATTGGATCCTTTGCTCTGAAATATATGATGCAGGGGTAATAAAAGCTGATTATAAGCAGAGCATGAATCCAGCCTATAAGGTGATCCATCATACTGTTTGTGTATCACCAGACATGAGAGTACCACAGAGGACAGCATTCTACAGTCACATAACTGCTTAAGGCAGACTCCTGAAAACATATTATCTATAATATCATATGATGGGAAGAAAGTGTCTGCGTTACACATCTGGCAAGTGTAATTGTTTTTACAAAGAAAGCATCAAATTATTGTAATATTCTTTAAAAAGCTAGTTGCCAGTTGTAACCATTCTAAGAGGAAGTCCAGCTCATAGCAGCTATTGCCTCGATAGACTGAATGAGCTAGATATTGAATTAATGTAGCAATTTTGACAACTAGAATAGTCCCAATAAACAAGGGAAACCAAGTCCTATCTATGATTTCTTTAAAACAAGTTCCTCCTTTTCTAATGTCAGTTTTAAAACATTTAAATAAACTGTTGGTATTTAGTAAAAACATAAATAGCTATTTATGTTATATATATATTATAATATATATATTATATATATATATAATATATATATTTATGTTATGTTACTAATAGCTATTAGTAATCACATGAGATTTTCAGAGTTTATCCTTCCTGCTAATTTCCAACACATTTATACTCTCTCTAGGATTTCCCTCACTATGAAGAATGAAGAATTTTTATGCAAGTAACATGAATTTTGGAAGGCTTTTACAGTTAAATGAATTAAGCACAGCAAAACTGAAGCTGCATTCTTCTAAGAATATACTTGCTGCAAATCAAAAATATTGTGTACAAAAACCAAGGAAACTCATTGAAAAGTTCAGATTTTACAATGGCATTCACTATTAAATCACTTACTTGCTAAAAGCCTGCTATGATAAAGACTACTCCAATTTTCTATGCTACCAACTGCAGGTAGCACATTCTTACTGATTTTAATTGTTTTTCTTTAACCATGCACAAGCAGAGTGTCTATTTAGCTTCTGTTGCTGATTGTTGGTGCTTGCCTTTATTCTGAACTTGCTTGTTTTCAGTAGCAGCAGTAATGAAAATGTGATCTACCAAATGTCACCAGGCTGAATATTGCTTTCAACAACACAGCAGGAAGATCATTCATTTACCTGGCAAAATTAATAGCCAGCAGTGGGTCATGGACATCATCCAATTCCAAGTGTCTTTCTGCTATGGACTGCATCTTTATCAGGCTCTGCTTTGTGGCCTGCTGCTCTGTAATAATGTCTGGGACAGACTCCTCCCCGTGCCGCAAGCGAGACTGCACTGATTCCAGGAACAGCGTATACAAACTCTTCCTTTCAGCATCTGAATTGGGCAACACATTGCACACAACATCATCTGAACCGAAAGAACTCCACAGTCCAACATTTACAAGCTAACTTTTAAAATGCTACATTTAGACCACTATTCAGAAAACAAAATACCCTCAAATACATATTTAAAAATACAGGACTAGCCCAATGCCTAACGTCAGGCATATGGTCAAATGCACTGCAGGGGGGTATCTGAAATATCAAATATTTTTGAGATTGTTAAAGAACTTCCTACTTCAGGTGCAAAGGCAATTAACTTTTAGCACCTGACAATCTTTCACTATGTACTGAAGTGAGTCTCCAAAATAATTTAACTATCTATTTTTAAACATGAAGAAGCAGGAAAATGAAAAAAAAATATTTTGTTTCCTTAAAAAAAAGAGCAAAAAACCCCCAAACACAACATTAGCTATAATGTTGTATTATTTTTTACAATCACTCAAGGTGAATATCCTAGATACCCAAACATCTTTGATCTACTTATGATTAGGCTTAAAACAAAAAATTCCACATGCTATCTTAAATTACTCAACCACTGAGTAATGGAAAACAGTTATTTATTAAAAAACACCAGTTTTACTATTAGAACATACAATCTGATTTTGTCTCATAAAAAATGTTTTGTAAGCACATGAAAAGAAGTTTGAGAAAAATTTAAAGCAATAAAAAGAACGTGGAACTCTCAACTTCTCTTCTTCAACTGCTCTTTTCACTTCTTTGCATTGGAAGAGTGTTTTCAATCAGACCTGAAGTTACCCACCACAATACTGGCATTCCACAGAGTATTACATTATTCTAAAGCCAGGGGAAGCCCATTACCAAAAATACACCCATACTGTAGTCAGCCTAAGGCACAGCAGTGTACAAACGGACATCTCACCTCTTGATGCAGCTTGCTGTGGAGAACCATCTTTGCATTGAAGGTTCTTCAACAGCTGCATGGATTTTCCAGCCATGATAATTTGCTTTAGCACAGGTTTCAGAAAAGAAACCATTGTGTGCTGTCTGCTTGAAGGGGCCTGATCACTGCCAGAACTGGCACTGGCATTATCACTCATCTTCTCTTCATTCTCTGTCTTTTCTGACACACTATATAACGTGTAGGTAGCATACCAAAAATCTCTGTGATTAACTGGAACGTTTTTGTTTCTGTGAAGAAATAAAAAGCTCTTGAGTATTTTCCTTTTCAAAAGGAAACTTAATTACTAGAGGACATGTATCCTCTTTGTTCTGCGCTTTGCCTTTCTCTTAGAACAGTCATGAAGCATTTTCAAAACCATATAAAATTAGCTCATCCCTATTTGCAAACTATCTAGGAAAAGCATAAACAACTAGCTCACAGGAGATAAAACAACTGTACAAACAAATAAACCCCAACAGCAAGTCAAATAGAGCACTTATAATTAAATTTGTCCAGGTTGTTAACTATTCCAAGTGGCATGCATCCTTAGTGTCAAAATGATAAGCGACTGGCTTGCCAACTTATTTAAAACCTCAAACTGAAGTAACTACTACTAGGAAAGCTGAAAAATTCTAGAGTAGGTGAAACTCAATTTGTAGTTCACTTTGGATTCTTTTGTTGTTTACATCAGATACTCAGTTTGGTTTTTGAAGTCAGATGGAAAAACCTGAATTAGATAATTAAAATTAGTAATTAAAATGAAGCATAAATGTAAGTTAATATCAGCCCTGTTGGTAGCACTGAAAACACAACTGAACCACAAAAATAGGACATAATAAGGATGCTAAGGATCTCTGGTACTAAGAAATTATTACAAAAGTATTGCTAGAGCTGTTGTCTTACTTCATGCTCATCTCAACATGCATTAACAGACACAGGTTCAATTAAGTTTGGCAGATAGAGAAAAATGGATTTGTAATTACAAGCCAGAACTTTAATTTCTATATTCACTTTCCACTCCAAGCTGTCAAAAAAAGGGACCAACAAAATGTAGCATAGCAACAGAACAAAAATTAACAGCTCAAGTCATGTTTAGGGTATGCACGTGTAATTCAAGACACTGTGTTAACTTTACCACAAGTCAGAAGCAATGAGTATTTTAATTCCAAATAGCATTTGATTCATAACAACTTAAGATCAAAAGAAGAATTTAAAAGTAAATTTTGTAATTTTTGCAAATGTCTTGGGTTTGAAAAATGGTTAATTGCTTTTTAAAAAAGGCAGTACACTCCAAGTCAGCCTGCTCATTATTTACTATAGATAGAAAAAACCCAAAATAATTGATTTCTACTCTACAACAATATGTGGTAGAGATCCATATATATGTAATTTCTCTAATGGGAAGTTTGAGACAAGTTATGATTAAGTATGATTAAGAAATTATTTCTTAAGCAAAATAACAAATGTGAAAACCTACTTTTACTGTTACCCTCCACCCTAGGTTCTACAACAGGTTTACTTGCACAGCATTATGTGTGTCTAGTATCAAGCATCCCTACCTCTGAATAATAAACTCCTTTGCAGGATCAAACAAATTACCATGGACTATCCACTCATCCACTGTCTGTAAGTAGGGCCTCACAGTCTCAACCCAGAGAGAGAACAAAAGGGATACCTGAATTCAAAGGAAAAAAGAAAAAAACTGGCTGAGTGTTTTTACACCAAACATTGAAATCAATATGGTGAAGCCTAATCTCTTAATTGTGTAATCAGTTTGTAACATATACATAACTACACTTAAGGATTTTAAAGATAAAACATTAAAATACAAATTGCAACTTTTTTTTTAATGGAAGCCTGTATTATTCATAGTTCCCCTTGTTACTCTTGTCATCACAAATCCGAACAGCATCTTTTCACCCTAACATCTCTGAAAGAGAAAGGATAAAACACTCTGGTTTCATAACATCAAAATCAGGAAAACAAAAGGCTACAATGACATCAAATATATTCTCAATAGTATAATCAAGTTACTGTAAAAACCCAAACCCCCACATTTCAGCATTAACTGAATTATACAGTTATAGAAATAGGAGGGAAAACTATTCCAAAGTTCCCTCTTTCGAAACAGCTTCCTGGCCTCTGATTTTCCAGAGTCCCTCCCCTCGGTCCTCAGAAAACACTGTTCTTGATCCTCTCATAAATCCACTTTCATCCAGGTTGAGTGAACTCATGTTAAAAAACAATAATGCATTAGTTACTAGATCTAGTAACTAATTTAGTTCTTTCCAGTGTGTTGTTCTATTAAGGAAGGAATTATTTCCCCTACCGTTTGCTCAGATGCCTCTCCAACACTGTCATATTCCAGAATAGCTTTGTAGAGGGTATTAAGCAGATGAGATGCTCGTACAACATTTCTAGTGTCAGGTGGCACTTCTGCTACTCCTGTGCTGAACACCTTGTGAAGCACCTTCAGCTGTGCCAGTCTAGGAGACAACTTATCTATTACTATAGAAAGTGTGACTGTTTTATCTGGAAATAAAAGAAAAAACCCAAGATGCATAAAATAACATCCAACAGAAACACAAAATTTGTCAGTATTAATTATTTGTGTATCTCCCTCATGTAAAACTTCCCTTGCACTGTACCTTTGTTGATTATACATTTTTCAATTTCAGTAAGTTCTTCTTTAAAGCTAATGAAATATTTATACAAAGCCCACATAAAAGCTTGGTAGGTTCTGAATGGAGCTTCAGTAGTCTTCTTTGGAGTGGAAACTGTTCCATGCATTATGCTTTCCGGGCTGTGACCCATCACTTCATCAATAAACTTCTGTAGTCTAAATACAACTTGCCCATATGCTGCTATCTGCTCCAATACAGATCTCAGGCAATTCTAAAAAAAAAAAAATAGAACCAACCCTTTAGAATCATATTAAAAAAAACTGTATTTCATAAAATGAATTACAATATTATTTTTATGAATTAAAATACTATAAAATTCTGCAATTGCTATTGCTTCATCACATTCTCAGATACAGGAAAAGCCCATTCAGTTTTAAGCCAGATGCTCTAATTTAGACTAAACAAAATTGTAGAAATATGCAGAAAATTTGTAGAAATTTCCACAAGCAGTTTAATTTCCTATTCCCACAAATTACATATTTCTAATGACATATTCCTCTGAGATTCAGAAACAACTTACATGGGTTAAATGAGTTACAATAATATCATTCCGCACAGTCACTTTTCCATCATTCAGCTGAAATATAAAAAGCTTTTTCACTCCTGAAAGTAGCCTTGAAAAGAAACAAAAAGAGTAGTAATTTTCTCCCTTAATGGACTTACATGTAATTAATAAAAGAACTAGCTCTCTCTTGCCTAAAAGTTTATTTTCTTTGAGTAACAGGAGACCTCAGATCAAGTATGATGCTATTGGTACTGTAAGTTGTTGCCAGAACAAAAACAATTAAACACTGGCATAAAGTAAATATTTCCTAAAATTTCTTTCCAGTTGAGATGATTTCCAGATATAGGATGCCTCAGCCTGCTTTCTAAAACTGGACATTGCTTTATAAATCTATTGATTCTTTTTAACAATTAGACTTGAATAATCAATGCCAAAAAAAGTAGTAAGCTACCTTCTTCTTCATGAATCACAGAATGGAATGGACCTTAAAGATCATCTAGTTCCAGCCTTCAGGCCATGAAGTGACCCCCTCTCACCAGACCAGATTGCTCAGAGCTACACCCAACCTGCCAGGAATGGGGCGTCCACAACTTCTCTGGACAACCTGTTCCAGTGCCTCAAATGTGAATTGTTAATACACACATGCAGCATCTTTACTGTCAGAAACAGTGTAAATTAAAAGCTCAGTAATAATTCCCTCTTCAGACATCTTCCAAGATAGCCCTCTCATCTCCTTGAGAGAAACAATAAAAGTTAAAATGCAAGCTTTGTGATGCTGCACTTACCAAAGAGTTTCTCGTATAACCTGAGTTTCTGTGACCAGTGTCCTCTCTTCTGGCACATACAAAGGATCACTGGTGTATAAATGGTGGTCCCTTAGAAAAAGAGGAAATAAAAACAACTTAATGGCTGAAATAACAGCTGAATCACCTGAAAGTAAGAATGAAGCAATAATCTTTAGGCTTAGTTTTCTTCTGCTCACATCTGAGCAGATTCAATGTGCATAGGGACATTTTAAGTATATTAAAAAAGCACAGTTTATTTTCATATTGCTAAGCAAGATACTGTGGAAAATAACCAAATATCATCTCATCTTATACAGATAAGAAATTAAGTAGCAAATGCCTGAAGCATTGCACTTCCACTATTTTAGGGGCAGGAGTGGGAGGGAGGTTGTAGGTTTGGGTTGGTTTTTTTTTTAATTATTCAGTTATTTCTATTCAGTTATTTCTCATTCAGTGCTGTGAAATCTTATCATTACTTTCTAGAAAAAATACTAAGCTTAAAAGTAAAATACCAATTTCTCTAACCATAGAAGAAAATTCTTTAACTCACAAGTTTACTTAAGAAGCAGAAACTTTCATGGTCACCTAAGAATTTTCTCTTATGATCCTGTCTTATGCAATTCTTTGTAAACCTTCCTCAGTACCTTTTCATATTTTAGCAAAGTATACTAGAATTTAGAATGATTATTTACATTTTTAGTATTTTTACTCATCAGTACATCATTGGCAAAAGTTATACAATCACACTCAAAATCACAAAGATCAAATTGAGTAATACTAGTTATATACCATATATATATGTAAAACATACATCTTCTAACAACACTGCAGCAGAAGCAGTGTTGCTTTATTGACCTTACCCATTTTCTAATATTCATTGCAAATTGTGGTTCACAGCTGGCTAGACAACCTTATACTAAAATAACTCCTTCATTAAGAAATTTGTTTAATTAAGAAAACCAAGGGCAAAGCTAATGACCTTCATTACTGACACGTCAAAATTTGGGACAGGAAAGA
Organism: Geospiza fortis; assembly: GCF_000277835.1. Taxonomy (NCBI): domain Eukaryota; kingdom Metazoa; phylum Chordata; class Aves; order Passeriformes; family Thraupidae; genus Geospiza; species Geospiza fortis. The sequence goes on along the minus strand of NW_005054342.1, from coordinate 4,538,469 downwards.
ATCAGACTCCCCTTTATTTTTAATTCTCATCTTCTTTCCAAGACCATGGCAGATTATGGCAAAATACTATTTTAAATTCCTTCCCCACCCAAAATTTATGTTTAACTTTGTAAGGGAGGCACGAAAAACGTTTTTAAAATTTAAACATTAGGGGACTCCTCACTTCCAGGACCACTTACAACCCAACTATATTAGGTCCTCAGAAACTTTAACAAGGGTCAAGCCAAACAAAATTCAACACTAAGATTCATGTCTTGGAAAAATTAAACCCCCCCTTCTCTGACATGAGAAACTTAACAAAAACTAAATAAAAGGATAAGAATCTATTAATAGAAAAAGCAGTTAATTTGTTCATCTTATTAATTTGCACCCCTTTAATTCTGTTCTTAAGTGAATTGTCATAGCCATAGTATCTTAAAGAGGCTTAAAAAAGTCAATATTTAGCATTGTATGCCAGGAAGGAACATGTAAGTGATATTGTGTTCTTACCAGACTGCAGCCAGGTTGGAATGCAAGTGCAAACTATGTGAAAAGCGAGGAGCCCTTCCTGTCCAGTACTGAGGAACCACGTGCTGCTCCAGCCAGCTGCGGGCATCAGGCTCAGCGACTGTGAAAACACAGGACAGGCAGCATAGTGGTTTTATTTGTGCAGGAAATGCTTACAAAACACAGGAAAAAGTTATTAATAAGCCTGTTCACACAGCTGCAGAATCACAGATCTTTTCAAATGAATTACCATTTACAACCATTTACACTTTACTGCACTGGGAATTTAATACTACTGTGCACAAACTAATTGACACAGAAATGCCACATTTCCCAAATGTTTGAAAAGTCCTAAAAAATAAGCTCTGCTCAGCACTGGTGAGGCCTCACCTGGGTACTGTGAGCTGTTTTGGGTGCCACAATATAAGAAAAAGCTATAAAAGAGTGTCCAAAGGAGGGCTACAAAGACAGTGACAGCCCTAGAGGGGAAGCCGTATGAGGAGCAGCTGTGGTCAACTGGTCTGTTCAGCCTGGAGAAGAGGACACTGAGGGGAGACCTCACCATGGTTCACAGCTTCCTCATGAGGGAAAGTGCAGGAACAGACACTGATCTCTTCTCTCTGGTGACCAGTGACAGGGCCTGAGGTGATGGCCTGAAGCTGTGTCAGGGGATGTTTAGGTTGGATATTAGGAAAAGGTTCTTCACCTAGAGGGCGGTTGCACACTGGGACAGGCTCCCCAGGGAAGTAGTGACAGCACCAGCCTGATAGAGTCCAAGAAATGTCTGGACAACACTCTTAGGCACATGGTGTGTCTCTTGGGGGTGATCCTGTGCAGGACCAGGAGTTGAACTTTGATGATCCCTGAGGGTCCCTTCCAGCTCAGGATATATGATTCTTTAAGCTTGAAGATTTACATGGTTGCAATTTTTTCTCACAAAATGCTTCCGTCTCAGGCAATTCTGAAATGCTATATACAAAAACAGGCTGACTTAAAAAATAAACTTCCAAATGTCATCAACTTTATCACTACATTCCTTTTTATTAGACATTTAGTACATTACCTTAAACAGTTTTTTCTAAAATGTGACTGCCAAGAGAACTTTGCCTAATCCCAGTTAGATAGATACTGCTTACATAATATATACTATGCAGTTGTCGTGTGCCAAGTAAACTGTACCCCACAATATTTTATGAAAAAGAATACAGCTACATTTAATACTCCCTGAAGGTATTCAAGAGAAAGCCACTAGTGTTTTAACTAAACATTTATTTTTTCAGAAACATTTTATCCCTGCAAATGAGCCAACTATTTCTGTTGGAAAATAAATTTTTTTTCAGCTTTCTGATACTTAAAAATTTACATTATATCCATACAACTACATGCTACACTAAGTTTTCATTTCTATATTGGAATATCCAGGTAAATTTCCACAGGAATGAACAGAATTCTTCTCCATAGGCAGTAACAGAAACCAGACCAAACTTTCCATATTGTTTCTTTACTGTAAAAAACCCCATTAATAATGAACAGTAACATACATCTTATATTACAATTATAGATCTGTAAAACAATACCTTACTAAAGAATAATAAAAAAGCTGTATTACCTTGCTAAATTTTAGTATGTATATCAGAAGAATTACAGCTTATTCTAACCTTTCCAGGAAGCATTAGGTACTGTCTTCTTATTTGGATCTTGGTCTTCTAAAGGTGTCCTGTCTACTTGAATACCCGAGTCCTCCCTACTCAAGGGCTGAGTGTCCTCTTCCTCTTCACTTTCTCCAGACAAATCCTATGAAGTACAACAAACCCCAGGACACTTCAGTACAACATAGCAGACACATCTATATTCAGCTCCTATTCAAGCCAAACATTAACTATTCTTTTTTACACTATAAAGTAAATTCAGGACACTAGGACTAACATAACTGTCTAACAGAGAATGATTTAAGTTATACACAACATTAATAACCAGCAAATGAGAGATCTGGAAAAGATCACAGAACTGCAGCAAGCTCTGATTAGGTGGCAGCAAGGGTCAGCAGAGCAAACAGTTTAATTGCAGGACTAAGTCAAAACATTGTGAAAAACAAAAGTATTTGTATTACTGTTATTCTGCTTGGGTCTGTCTTATTTCATGGTATTGAGCAGAGTACTGGGGAATTCTGCAAGAATCAATATGCAGAGCATACAAACTAGGACAACTCAATCAGGTCTCTAATACACTTCAAACCAGTTTATACAGTTGGGGTTTTTACCTAAGAAATTACTTACTGGTGTATCTACGCCGAGGCCAAAGTAAATTTCTTCTCCTTCCATCAAATACTTTGCCCAATCAAATTCTTCTTCCTTTTCTAAGAAAAATATGAATATAAAAATAGTAAGTACCACATAACTTTGACTTTCCTTTCCGCTAGAAACTCTTCCGAAGTTAAAATTATCTTGACAGTCTATAGCTAAAACAAAAGACATTCCCTTCCACTTAAGGTTATACCACTGTTCCATTAACAAGGTTATACACTTTCAACATGACATAAATTGTGACATATTGACCATGTATATCCCTTACTAATTCTCAACTTTATTGCTTATATACTCAAAATATGCAACACAGTGTGCCATCAGCACATTTAACTATATTATGTTACACTGCTCTACACTTCAATCCTGGAAAAACATGCAAGAATGCAGCACACCACTTATTGTGACTAGGAAGTCCCATTGAGCTCAATGGAAACATTCTAAATGTATAATTTAAATATGCACAAGGATCCCAGACTGTAAACAACATAAACCAAGAACTGTCTTACTCTCCAAAAAGACACCACATAACCATGATGTGATGTGCAATACTTTCAAAGTAACAATCACACTTACAACATATGATATCTTAAACATGAAGCTTACTCAACTGTAATTAGTGTTGTTTGAGATAACTTCTTCATATTCACATTCCTGGAATGGGCTGAAAGTGCATTCAAAACACCGCCGAGGGAATGTGCAGAGATCATTCAAAAAGGAATCTTAAGATGCAAGATTTTCTTTAGGTTAGTCTGAAATATTCTTCTTTCAGTCTATTATACAACACTGTAAACAAATGGGGGATGGTATCCACTCAAGCACAAGCCTCATTCTCAGGCACTGAGTGAAAAAGTCCTACTTTAGAAAGCAGGCAGCTGGGATCTCCCTCTGGAAACCTTCAAATGTATCTCCCTTTCCTTGATTATGTGGGAAATGTAGGAATTTACATCACCAAAAGTTTTTCAAGAGATATAATATTGAGGTGCAAGACAGAGACTCAGGATAGAAATCCACTGTCTGTCTTTGAGCATATAAGCACTGCTGAACAGGTGGAGAACGTTTGTTTGTGATAGTGGTACAAGTCAAAGAGAGTTCCCAAGGTACTTCAGTGGCTGGAAAACTTAAGTGGTGCAACATAAACCAGGGTAGGAAAGACTTGCAAGCTATTTTAAAGGTACAAATTATAAAGACAACCAATAAAGCAATGTGAAGTGAAGGAGATAATAAAATGGAAAAGAAAAATGTCCTTCTTATCAGATTGCATTGCAGATTGTATCTTTCATTAGCCATATAAACATCTTGCAAACTTACCCACTTCTTTGACTCTTGGTTTTTCCACATAGGTGGTGTTGGATGGTGAATCAGACAAACACAACAGAAGAGACAGTATGGAATAGTGTGTATCCGTCTTTAAAACACATTAGAGAAAAAGCAAGTCTGTAAGTGGTCTAAAAGATT
>NW_005054342.1:4529405-4534185 GCF_000277835.1 Geospiza fortis | reverse complement strand
ATCAGCTCCCATTCCCCAGTCCTGAATTACAAAAATAACATCTGCAACATGTCATTGAGTGTTACCCATGCTCTTCTGCCTATTAATTAGCCAATCAGTATACAAATCCTTCAAAAGCAGCCACAGCATACACTGCCTCTTACTGAGCCAATAATCAGAGAATATGGAAAAGATGCAAGTACTGTGAAAGAAGTCACAAGTACTGTAAGAAGTCACCTCAGGACAAGGGATAAATAGACAGCCACATAAACGTGGATGAACTGGAAGGACACAGGTAATGGGCCTGTAGGAAACCAAGTCTTAGCTTCCTTTTTCACATGGCCAATTATTTCAAACAGAGGCTAAAATCACTACATTTTAATATCATTTTCATATTATCTTCTCAGATCTGAAAATCTACACAAATCATTAAGGATGAATCTTTAACTCCAATATTGTAGTTGTGAAACAGAGGCCTTCAATCAGGTTAGAATACTGTGCCAACACTCGTATGGTCCAGAGATTTGTATTATTGTCCGTTCCCTAAAATCTGTTTACCAATGTACAACCATTTCTTACTATAAAAAGATTTTTCTTTGGCCTCATTGTAAATTTAGAAAGATCTTCAGCCACCATTTCACATCTAGACATTCTGCTGTCTAAATCCTTATATACTTTCACACATTCATAAACACACAAAGCTGTTTTGGAATGAGTTCTAGTTGCATTTTAGAAAAAATAATTCAAATTCCTGATAAAGCAGCAAGATACCTACTGTACAAGGATTATAACATGTTCCTACCAAACATTACTGATTTTGTCAAAGAAAACCAGTAGGTCATTGACAGAATCTCATGTGTGAGCTGGTGTTCTACTTACCAGTCATAGAAACCAATAAATACTTAATCTTCCCAGTTATGTGTCACTGCTAAAAACTAAATGCCATTTAACTTCCCAAATATGAGATTCATCTATGTCCAGCCACACCCCAGTTGAATTTTTAAAAAGAAAAGGAAATTTTAAAAATCTGAGGATAATTGGAACATTCAAGTATTAAGTGCTTGCTTGGGTGCTTGGTTTGGTTGGTTTTAATTTCATTCAAATCTCAAAACAAGCACTATTAAGGTACAATTTCCAAAATCTAGAGACTACAGCACAGTAACTGAATATGTGTAAGCTATTAAGGGCTCCTGGGTTTTCCCCACAAATAAAAAGGAACCTAGAACATCCAAAGACAGATAAATGTCAGTTCAATGAGAAGTAAAATCAGACTGCAGCTCAGAACACACAATTCTATTAAAGAACACCATTATATGGAGCACCACCTCTTAAATCAGAAGCTTCAATCTACCAACAGGAGAAACTTCCTAAGATCCAATTCTTATTACACTGCCACACTGGAAAGAAAACTGAGACAACTTTTGCCATATTCTTCCACTCCGTATCCTAAACTGATTTGATACAAAGTGTATCAATGGTGAAACACACCCAGTCTCAATATGGAAGCTACAGAACAGAAGCACTCCAACTGAAAACCCTAAAACCAAATCCAGATGGATTACTTAAGGTAAAAAAAAATGGCAAAGAATAAGAAATGCTCATTTCATTGTTGTTTTAGTACAGATAGGAATCCAGATTCACCTAGACTCCAGCTGCAGCATTTGTACAATGCTGACCCTAAAACACCTGCTCTGCAATGAGATCGTGTACTTTAAGTCATGAAACTCCACAGGCTGAAACCCTGAGAAGACAAATTTTCATTTCTGGAAATTCATGACCTGAACATCAACTCCAAAGCCCACCACTAAGTCACCTGAAATTTCCAACACATTACAACTGAAGCTCCCATTGCCAGTGTAAATGCAAGAGAGATGGAAAAAAAGAACAAGGAAATTGCAACACACATACCTTTGTTTCTTCAGTACTTGGGAGTGGCAAGTTCAGAAATTTTTCTGTTAGTCTTTTCCAGCTTGCAGCTTTTCCAAGGTCAGAATGAATTACCAGTTTTTCATGTATTCTAATAACACAAATAGTATCAAGAAGGCTTTTTAAAAATATATATATATAACCAATGCATTATTAATATATAGACATAAAACTTACCCTTCTATTGTTCTCTCTACTTTATGACTGTTCACATCAAGAAAACGGTGAAATCTGTGTAAGAAATCTGTATTAGAATATGTTTAAAAGGAAGCTGAAGTAAGGAAGAAAATAAAGCTGATTTACATATATGAAGACAATATCACTAGTTTAATAATGCACACTTAATTTAGGAACAGTATTAAGCATCAATAAAATTAAATCTTGGCATCTCATAGTTCAAGAAAGATTAAATATAATTGGCCTGGAAAGTAAAAAACATTGAATGCAGGTTACATCTAACCAGCACTCTAAGCTGAATGGAAAATTACTACTGTACCAGCAAACTAAGCAATTAAAGTATGCTGTCTGCTAAGTCAAGTAGAGCAAGGAGATCAAGAACTGTGTTGTCAAAGGCATTGATGTCAAATGCACAAAATTATTTGGGACCTGCATCACAGATATAGGCAAAACAAACACCCACATGAGAAGGTCTCTAACCCAAAAGAAGCTCCTTTTTATAAAGGATAAGGGAGAGTGTCTAAGTGAAAAGAGAGCTTGATCAAAAATAAAGACAGATATACCAACAAAGGTATGTGTATATATATGTACGTATGTAAAGGGACAAAACAAGAACTTGTGAAAGGTAAAATGGACTTTGGAGGCTAAATTAGGCTATGAATAGGTTGTTTAGATACAGAGAATTAAAAACAGGGAAAAAGATGTGACAACGCTGAGCACAAGGTCAAGACACTCTACATGCCCTCAAAACCAAACCAATGCTTCCAGCAACAGGTGACAGAAAGTGATAAAATTCTCATGACCACAGACAGAAATGAAAACTGTTGAATCCCAACCATGAGCAACAGTTAAGCTAAACAGACTGAAATTCAAAAGACAATATGAAATCACCTCAATGGCAAAGTAATGAACTAGAAAGTGAAACTCTAAAGCAGTTAACATGGATTTTTAGTAAGTAGCACTGCAGGATGAAGATAGGCCCATGTTAAAGAAAAGAAAAAAGACTTTGTTAACTAGAGACATGTTAGTCTGATTTCAACTGTGTATAAGGATTTGGAGTAAGAGCACAATAAAATATAGCTCTGACTAAATAGGTGATATTTAGGTTTAAGAAAATATCTAATTTATTACAGCACATTAGCTTACATAGGAAATCATTAATTCAAAATGGTGGTAAGTATAAGAACTGGAAGATTTAGAATATCACACTGAAAAGACAATAAAAATTCAAACCAAGTACCTGTCCTGAAAAGAACAATTAAGCTGCAGGAAAATTATTAGTGAAAATTCTTTAGTCTGCTACTCAAAGCTTTAATTAATGACAAACATACATGCAAAAAAAAAAGGATCTTTCTTTTTTAGGCAAGTTGGGAACATCATGAATAGAAGACGACTTGAGCACTCATGGAAATAAATAGGTGGATCCAAGAACTACAGCACAGAAACATCATCAAATCTAACAATACAAATCACAGGTTTCACAAACTTGAAACTAAGGAGAATTTCTGCTACAACCTAAGGTCTCACTGTTTGCAAATGTAATACTAATTTCAGGCTGATGTTCCATGCACATTCCTTGGACAACAATTCTGGCATGAAGAAAACCTTCCTCTTCCCAACTCTCCCTGTCAAAGTTTCTTGGTCACTGTGCATCACCATCTTTGTTTTCTTGACACGTAAAAAATCCAAATAAAACCCCAACAATTCCCCAATCTAAAAGAGCACACAGCTACACAAGCACGTAGCTGACCAAAACTGAAGGTGAGATTTGCATATTAAAATAATTTTATTTGAGCCTGCTAGTAGTTTGCATTAACAGATGCAATGCTACTGCTTCCCCAAAAAAGCACTTAATCAGCATGAAAAATGTAAAGTAGCATTGATTTTACATGGATTAGCTGCATACAATTTCAAAGAGGGAGCAGTTAATGATAGGAAGTGTAATTGGAAATTCATCGTGTAAGAGTTTCACAGCTTTCACAGAACATTCTGAGCTGGAAGGGACCCACAAGGATCATCGAGTCCAACTCAAGCGGGCAGAATAGAATGGAACAATAACTGTGATAACAGAAAACTGTGTGTGAAACTGGAGAAAGGGCATTTTAGGTGGCAGTCTAAAGGGCTACTATGTATTACAAATTAATAAAGACCGCGACTCTGACAAGCCCCAATAACACCAAACACGTTCTTTTCCTGAAGACTGATAACCTTTCACACAAGCAGCACAGCATTCTCAGCCAGAAGGTCTATCTCAGTTTGGCAGAGTCCTCCTCACTTGCTCTTTATACACAACCATAATGTATCTCCCTCCAACAAAGTTCTGGGCGGCTAAATGAACATGCTGAAAGGCTCCGTCTAACAGAGCGGGAGAAAACCCCTGAAAGACCAAGATCCAAACGTGACGGAGCAGCAGTCACTGATCCTGCGGCAGAGACTCGCACACGGCGCCCGGCGCTTCCCGAGACAGGGCTCAGGGCGGGCCCGCGGCCCCGTCCCACACCCCGCGGCAGGCACCGGGACCCTCCATGCTCCCGCTGACCTGAAGTTGGACCAGGCGAAATTGAGCGCCGCCTGGAAGCGCTCTCCGCCCAGCTCCTCCTCGGGCAGACTGGTCACGCAGCGCACCAGGGCGCGGACGGCGCGGTCCTGCTCCTGCTCGAAGCGGCCGCGGGGGCCGGGCGAGGCGGGCGGCGCCGCC
>NW_005054342.1:4501489-4529297 GCF_000277835.1 Geospiza fortis | reverse complement strand
GGGGAGCGGGAGCCGGGGGACGCTTCGGCACCCCCGGTCCAGCTCATCTGCTTCAGCATCCCCTTGTCACAGAAATGACTCCTGTCTTCCGAAACATCCCCATAATCACCCGGGATCAGTAATTACTGATTAATCACAGAATCAGTTCGGTTGGAAGAGTCTTCTAAGGTCACCGAGCCCAAGCTATGAGCAAAAGCCACCGTGTCCAGAGACCATGGCACTAAGTGTCATCTCCAGCCTTGCCTTAAACGCCTCCAGGGCGGTGACTGCACCACCTCCCTGGGCTGCCCATTTTAATATCTAATCGCCCTTTCTGTGAAGAAATTCCTCCTAATGTCCAACCTGAGCTTCCCCTGGTGCAAATTAAGACTGTGCTGTTTATAGGGTGATTGCTTGTGGAAACCCAGAGCACCGGAAATATTTCTCTGTCTGCTCTGGGATGCCCTGACCCCAGGGGAGCACTGTCTTTGACCCTCATTCATGGAGAAAGTTTCCTAGACTTCAAGATAGGCTAGAATCCACAAAAGTGTGAAATAGATTATAGAGAATAGTGCAGGTGTATCACTTGGTGAGAAATTTAGGTTTTGGGATTTTTAGTACGTTGTGGATGGAAGCAAGATGGAGGGCACAGGGTGTTGTCCTGGGTTTCTTCTTCATGCTTCTTCCTCCTCTTCTTCATGGGTTTGGGTGGCATTTTGTAATTGGGCAGAAAAGTCCGCACTGCGGGCTCTTTGGGATCAGTTATTGGGTAAAAAGGGAAAATAGTCTAGGTGTCAGTTCTTAATTGGATAGTTTAGTCTTAAAAGACCTCATAATAAGAAAAGCTGCCGAACTCACAGTAGTGAGACTGTTTTACTGATAAGAAATAATAAACACCTGAGTCCAAACATGAACTACCGTCTCAAGTGCCTTCAATCCAGACCCAGAGACACCGATAGCTGGTACCCCTACAATTACTCATCCAAATAAGAACCCCTGTGTTCCTCCCTGGCTGAAACACTGCTTTTGCACAGCTGGAGAAACCACTGCTGGTGGATGTTGTGAACACAGATCATGAGCAGGGACATCAGGAGTGCAGTGGGAAACTGGTTTGTCCCAGTTCCATGTCAAACCTTTGCTGAGGAGCTTAAAATGCTTTTGTCTGTTCATGCGGTTTTAGAGGACTGCAGGGTCAACAGCCTGGCTATGAAATTCCTTCTGGAAATAAACTAGCCAAATCAGTGGGAAATTGTATTATTGTTCAATTCCTGTAGCAATCCCTGCGTTGCTGCAGTTGTTCTATACTTCACTTTTGGGCTTTGTCCCTCTTGATCTAATTAACAATTATTATTGTAATCCACCCCGCCAAAATTTTTTATTCCTCTTCTTCATTAAGAAATGTACTGGCGCAATGAAAGGAGTAGCCATTAGTGGGTCAGGAGAAGTAGTAGGAAGGAGGCCTCAGAAATGCCCTAATGAAGTTCAAATATATTTAATGTACCAACATAATGTGAAGAATTATGTAAAACATAGTGGTTAAGATAAAGTAACTTTGAAATTCTTATAAGTTAGGGCATATTAAGAAACACTAGTATGTTTTTATCTGGGTAGGCTATAACCTACCTTAGAGTTGAGATGCAGAGCTGCAAGGGAGTGGCAGAGTGCTCAGCATGAACATGAGCTCAGAGGGTCTCTGCTCCAGGGCCTTTCTTATAGAGTCTTAACTTAATGAACATTCAAAGGAAAAGTCTCTAAATTTTACTGGTGTTCCTCAATCTCCTCTTGACGTTGCCCGTGTTGTCCACATTAGATTAATAGCAGTCTTTTATTTTAACTCTTTAGTTGATGTAGCCAAACATCAGCCATAATTTATATATATTTTATTCTATATTTTAACTAACAGTAGACACTGTTTTAACTAGTCAGTAGCCACTCCAATGGTTGATCCAGTAGTAATTAATAACTGGAATACTGTGATTGGCTTTTAAACAAAAGTTTTATATACTAAGACTTCAAGTGTTCCTTATACAACACGATTGTGGTTATCACTTAACTCCTATGTATTTAAGCATACCTGTGCTACCCCTGCAATCACTGTTCAGAGGGAAAGTTTCAGGCTTTGCTGCACAACAAGAGTATGTGTGTGTCACCTGTGCCCTTTGTGGTGAGAGGAGTGTGGCAGCCACCTATTTCAGCCATCACAAAAGAAATAGTGATATTTTTGCAGTGAGAAGGATTCCAGGTCTTAGCAGCTGCCTTATCACAAGCTGAGTATCATCAAACATGGACTTTAATGAGTGGTGTCTGAAAAGTTTCCTGCTTCCCAAATGTCTTGTACAAGTCCGTTTCCCCTCAGACCACACCCTCAGCTGTGCAGTCTGTGGAGCAGCATGGTGAAACGACACAGGGAATAAGTTAAAAATAGTCTTGTTTCTGCTTTGCTAGGGGTTTTAACTCTGATCAATTCACTGATCCATTCCTTTGGAGGTGTCAAGAAGTGAGGGAAGAACCACAATCCCAGGCAGTAGGAAGCCTCTAGGCAATGAAACTACACCCTTTGTGACTGGTGAATCAGAAATCTGTTGCTGGTTTTCAAAACAGGATACCAGGGCTGGGGCAAATGTATAACATCTGTGCTGCCTCAGTCATAAAAGGCTTTAACGGTACAAATCTTTTCCTTTTTACCCTTGTCACAAGCCTCATTTCTATTTTTGTTTTACCAGTTTAGAGTAGCAAGGCTTGGTATTTGATTTTAGCTCAGAGAGGGAGCACTGGGCAGGGAGAAGGCATGAAGACTTGCTCTAGAAGCAAATTTAATCTGGGTTTTTAAGTAAGGTTTAATACTAGGAAGCTTAATGGTTTTCTTTTTTACTCCTTTATTTTCATGTATATTCCCACCCAACTGTCCTTCCACGTCACACCGCTATGACTTAGAAGTATTTCAAGTAAAATCTTCCTTTCTCATAGGATTAGGTTATATTTGGGAGACGTGTCCCTTTTTGTAATGTTAGTTTTACAATGTGACCTGTGTCTAGTCACATGTTGGAGGAGGAATTACAATGCAAACCTTCTGGTGAACTGTTTGTCCTTTAGACAAACTGCTCTGAGCAGGCAACCTCTCCTCTGCTTTTCAATCCCAACTGATGAACCAATTTGCTAAGCAGCATTCTAAGGCAGGTAAAGGAGTGCATGAGGTGAAACACAGTCTGCAGGGGACTGTTCAACAAGCCAGCCACAGGAGTTCATGCTTCATGCATCACTGTTCACACCTCTGTTACCAACAAAGCTTTGGGTGAATTCCACAGAACAGATGGACAGCATATTTAAAATGCTGTGTTTGAAGAAGTACTTGAGATTTTAAGGATGGGGGTGTAGTGAATCTATAGAAACAGTCATTTAATAATTAGCTGGCTGTGGGGAGGGTTACAGAACACTGTTGTGGCTTTACTTCACTTTAACCCCATCTTTAGGATGTGTGAGACTGATGTGCTGAGCTGCCTTTTTATGGTCATGCAAAAATCAATGCAGGTGAATGAATATTAGAAGAGGCTATAGCTCATTGTTTACACTAGAAAAATCGTGCAAAATTACCTCTGAAAAGCAACTGATCTTTATCCTTAACAGGAAGGAGAGCATCTGATAACTTTCTCATACAGTGTCTTTGAAGTGCACTCTAACTTCTTAAACTCAATTCTTCATCTGATGGCGTTTCGCAACTGAATGTAGGACAGATTTAAAAAAATGCTGAGGCTGATGTTAAGTCTGCAGTTTATGATGGTTTGCACTTCCTGTTAGTTGGATGTATGTTTAAGTAGACATTTCAGGGCCTTAGTTTGGAGTATCATTAATTGTAAATCCAAAAAATTTTTGTGCAAGACTGATAAAGATTTGGTATAAGGTTCAGCTTAGGTTTGTGTGATCCATCCCATCAGGGCAGTAGGTGTAGCTGTAATACCTTGTGTTTGATTTCATGGAGGACCCAGTCACAGGACACAGAAATCCTGTTATATCCTATCTATCACTGTCTCCCCTTGAACAGCAAATTATTAGAGTTGAAATATCTGCCAGAGTTCAAGAAGCATTTGGACAATGCCCTCAGATACATGATGTGCTTCCTGGGGCTCTCCTGCGCAGGACCAACTGTTGGATTTTGATGATTCTTATGGGTGCCTTCCAACTCAAGATATTCTATGAACTCTAGTGTTACTGCATAGTTGCACTTCAACTCTCAGGCTGTAACTTAGTGGAGCTGGATCTTCACCTCTTGCTGAAATGATGATGCTTTACTCTGACTTTTTAAATTTGATATAGTACATTTTCCTTCACTAATAATGTTGTAAAAGGCAAGTGGAGTTGCCCTGGTCCCAGGTTTTCTTACCTGGGACCTATTTTGGTTTGTTTTTTTTTTTTATATTAGGCTGGGGAACCATTCTTTTAATCCCTTTTGAGAAGCAAGCTTGACTTCCACACATGGTAGATAGTGTTTCAGTTTGTGGAGCTTGTCACAGGCATTTATATACTGATTATGATTTCTTCATTTTCCCTACCTATTTAACTCCCCTAGACAATTTTACCATACACTGCTTTATTTTTTTAAAAAACAGAATAAGAGAAGATGCTTTCTTCTTTCATTGTACCCTTTCTAACTAAAAATATATTGCTCTTCTAGAACTGTCTTGATTTTTTCCTTTCATTGTAAGTGCACTGCCTTAAGTTTCCACCCGTGACAGATCATTCTGGAAGTGTGTTGTTATTCTGTTCCTATTTGCAGAAATGTTAGGACTTGTGTCATGGTATGGTTGCTTGGTTTTTTCAGTTGTACTGATGTGCAGACATAGATAAAACAGTTAATGGATGACATTCAAGAAAAAATGAAGTACAAGAAATTAATTTAGCTTGTCCTTGAGCTGCAAATTTCTAATGAACATAGAGCAAGTGATGTAATTGCTATATAATAGGCTAACTTGTTGGAAACCTGGTAATTTAATATGACTTTAATAGAAGTGCCCAGTGACAGGACCCAAGGGAATGGCCTGAAATTGTGTCAGAGGAGCTTTAGGCTGGATATTAGAGAAAGGTTCTTCACGTGGAGGGCAGCTGGGCACTGGAACAAGTCTCCAGGGCAGTGGTCACACACCAGCCGGACAGTGTCCAAAGAAGTGTTTGAACAACATTCTCAGGCACATGGTGTGACTGTTGGGGATGGTTCTTTGCAGGGCCAGGAGTTCAGCTTGATGGTCCTTGTGAGTTCCTTCCAGCTCAGCATATTCTGTGATTCTGTAAAAATAAGTTGAAATAATTGGAAGAATCCTTCCTTTTTCATTTGAGATAGTTGCAAGAAAATTGCAAGTTCTTTTATCTGTGCTGGCAGCAGAGATTAGGGCAGCTTTCTACCCCTGGTAAATATCTGCCTAAAAGGAAGAAAAATGATAGATGCTTAGAAGTTTCTCAGGAATTACCACAGGCATCTAAGAACTGTTTTAATCTAGTGACATTTGGAAGGATGAGAGATAGTCCAGGTGATGAAAGAGGTAGACAGACCTCAGAACAGTCTAAACAGAGTTAACCATACAACCCTGAGAAGAGATATTTGTGGGGTGCTTGAGGAGAAGGAGCTTGGTGACAACAATTGTCAATTTTTCTGATTCTCTGTATGTTCAAAAAAGCAGAATTCTGAGCTTTCTTTTTGATACAAAGAACAGTGCTGAAGACTATGATCCTTCCTGAGTTTTCCTTTTAAAATCAAATAATCTGCATCAAATCCCACACTCATATATCACCCAAACCTTTTGCTAGAGTGGGGATGAAATTGATTCCTGCATGCAGCTTAGTCGCATAACTTATGCAGGTAGCACATGACTACAGAAAAATCAGTATTTGCATTAAACCATGAATGCAATTCTACAGACCAATTAGCATTTGCTTTATGCCTTACTGTACAGCTGGCTTATGCTTTTTGCTGAATTTAGCAAATACATCCCTCTAGAGATGCTAAATTAGGATAAACTCTATAAATTATGAAGGTTTTATTAGCCTATTTTTCTGGATTATCAGGGAACTAGGAATCTTCATCTATGTCATGGTTTAACTCTACCCAGCAGCTAAACCCTGCTTAGCTGCTTGCTCACTTTCCCCTGGTGGGATGGAGGAGAGAATTGGAAGTGTAAAAGTGAGAAAACGTGTGGGTTGAGATGAACAGAGCTTATTAGGGAAAGCAAAAGCCACACCCACAAGCAAAGTAATAGAAAGAATTAATTCACTGCTTTCCATCATCAGGCAGGTGTCCTGCCATCTCCAGGAAAGCTGGGCCTCCTTTTGCACCCCCATACTCCTCGCTGGTGGGGTGGGATGAGAGGCAGAAAAGACTTTGGTTCTGGGTAAGTGCTGCTCAGAGATAAGGAAAACATCCCTGTGTAATCAGCACTGTTTCCTGTACAATTCCAAAACACAGCCCTAAACTGGCTGCTCTGAAGCAAATTAACTTGGTCCCAGCTAAACCCAGCACAATCCAGCTGATCTATGACTGAGTGTAAAGTACGTAAAGTATATAGTTTGGGGAGTAGCAGGGGAGGAATGTTTATCCAGTTACTTAAACATTTTCCCATGAGAGTTATGAGGCTAGAGTTATGAGACCAGAATTTGCCCACCATGACCTCTTACAGCATTCCCAAAAAAGACACAATCAATGAGGGAGGATTTGGGAAATGTAAATAATGGTTTTTAGCATATCATTCCCAAGAGATAAACCCCAGGTAGCTGTGTGGCTAGAGAGGATTATATTTTCATCTGTACTTAAGCACCTCTATGCTCAGAGGATATCCCATTGCATAAAACACTGAGGAAAAAGCTATTGGGAGCCAAGCTGGCCTCAGCAAGAGGTCATCTTGATTTGGAGAATACAGAAGAAAACAAGGCCCTAAAATGTCTTGTAGATCGCACCAGTAACAAAAATTGAATTGAATAATGTGAAATTAATGAGAGAAACTGGCAAAATTTCAGGTAAAATAGAGACATTTTAATATCCTTAAAATTACTGTTAGCAGGTGGCTCAGTTTGAGTAAATTATACATCAAAAATCACTGTCATCAACTTCCAAAATTTTTGTGACAGAAACCTGGCAGGGCTGCTTCAGTGCTGTTGGAAACAGAAGAATTGACACAGAGAAAATCACTCAGTGTAAGAACTACTAGAGTTCCTACACCAGAAAAACAAAAAGCAAACATACAGTAGTGAAAACCTATGCTAAAAATAGTAAAGGTGAAGGTTTTTGTTATAGCTTGCTAAGCATGTGTTCCTTGAGGTCTTTAGGGATGACATATAGTGCCTAGGTAGCAATTCTAATACAAAATAACGATGTTAAAATCTTGGGCACGTTTGGACTGGTTCTGAGTCTAGTCCAAATGGTGATGGATTAGGTGAGGTGTTGCTGTGTGAATACACTGTTGGTTCATGGAGCTCTACTTCCAGATACATAAAATGCCTTGAAATTCTCCAGAGTGTGCTGCAAAGACACTTGAGGAAAATCTAACTATTGCTGGCAAATGTACATGCCCCATTGGTTGCCAAACATAGTCACAACACTGGCATGTCAGTGGAAACTCACTGAAATAGAGGGCCAATAGACACCTCTTCAGTAGCCCACCAGTAAAAGAAACACTCAATGTTTCAGCATAAAAGACAGAAACATTCAGTGTTTCAGCATCTGAAGAGCTGCTTCAGTTTCATACCAGCAGCTGTGAAAATGAAAATATGTAAAAACATGAGAGAACTACTGATAAAGCTGGGAAAATAACAGCAAGAGAAAAGCAGCTTAACAGGAAGCAGCAGAAGAAAGAAGGCTGAAGGAAGCTTCACAAAAGCAAAACAAGAGAAGTTAAGCAGTTTCTAAAAAATGTCCTGAGCTCTGTACAGAACAGCTAAGCAGGCCACTGGGAGCGGCTGCAAGGTCCATGGTCTGCTTGCCTCTTTCTCCTGGTCTGACACAGAAGAGTTCTGTGAGGTGGGAGGATGTACAGGGCTTGGTACAGGGGATGTACAGGGATTGGTACAGGGGATGTACAGGTTGGTACCAGACAGGAATGTTGCTACACTGCTCTGGGAATCAAAGTCTAGGGACAACACAGACGCTTTCCCATGACTCTGAACCCAAGTGAATGACAGGAACCCATCAGGTTCAAATGGGTTCCTACACATAACTCACGCAGATGTGTCTGGACCACCCTCCAGCTGCACTGGGGAGCACAGTGCTGTAAGGAGCCCAGAAATACAACACTGAAGTGTTTCTTCATAGACATGGCATGCATGATTCCATGATCACTTCCACTTACGGTCTGCCTCTATATGGGCTAAGGTAGTGAGCTCTGTGTGGCAGTTGAGGCCTTACTAGCTTGGGCACAGGCCATACTCACAGAGCATGGCACCTGCCAGTGGTAACTTTTCCAGAGTTAGAAGTGTGAAAGCATCTCACCCTAACTGCAGCATTGTTGTTGCTCTGCTAGCCATGAAGGAGGGTGACTGTAGTGAGCATATGGATTCCTTTGGATTATCTTAATTATTATGAATGCCCTGTTATTACTCAATGCAAACAAAAAAATCGCACTTCAAGAAAAGAAATCAAGATATATTGCTAGATGCATTCCAAAACACCTAATTGCATAGTATTACAGGAACAGCAAGAAAAAAAATAGTTTCACTTATCTATATTGGCAATGAGCAATGAATGTCTAAGCAGCAAATCACCTTCATAAATTAAGAATGTCTCTCTCAGAAATATATGCTTTCAGTGCAGACTTCATACTTTTTTAGTGAGGGGACAGAAAACCACTAGGGTATCTATTAAGAAAGACTCATTTATTCCAAAGTAAAGGATCCTAGCAAATCCTTAGAGAAGATTCTTCTCACAATATTAAGAATTCTAACTAGGACAAGCCCACATCAGCATCAAGAACAGCAAGACAATTGAAAGACAGATTTAGGACATCATCAATATGACTTCCATAACAAGTGATAATATGGATGCCATCTGGAAAACACAGAAAGGGAGTTGGATATGGATGAGCTTCTGTCAAGTTGTTTTCTATTTTTTTTCTGCTATTTTTTGTGCAAGTTCCTAGCAGTGATTATTTTTATATAATAAAAATCCTCATACTCTTAGCATGCTTATGGGTGGAGCAGTTCTGAGACTTAAGGGCTTTTGGGGAGCAAATGCTTAGTTCTGCAAGGTTCAGAGAAAGATTTTAATCTGTCTGGAATTGCCATAATTTGCTGTGATATGTCCTAACAATTTTGAAACACATTTTTCACTGCCACAAACAGCAGAAAAGCTGTAAAAGGGTTGCAGGTTCCTGAGTATATTGCAGGTTGTTCTTATGATCAGGTATACTTTAGCAACTGTTACTCCTGTAAGTCCCACAAGGACTTAACTTGTCTGAAGACAAGCCATTCCTGCCCTTCCTGGTTGTATATGCATGAATTCCCTTCTGAGGCTGGCACACCTGAGTAATTTAATTGAACTTAGTCCTTCTTTATAACACTAAGATGGAACTCTAATCCTTTAAAGGAAGAGCACCTCATTTTATTACTTTCAAATTCACAAGCCCCTTAGAACTTGTCATCTTCCTGTTAGCAAAAAAGGGACTCTGCAAGCTGTAGTGGTAATAATCCCCAATTTATGGTAATTACTCACTGTCTAAAGCTAGTTACAAGCTATGTTTCTTGTTCTCATTGAAACAGCCATAAAATAAATAGCTGTTGAGGCCTGCAATATAGAAAATTTATGTGCTTCGATTCTCGTAAATTCAGGTCCTGTTTAGCCTCTTCGTCCAAAGGGAGACATTTGCACGAGGTAATTGACCCATCTATTGGTAAGCTGATACCAACAGAGGGCAGGCCAGGTGGCCAGCCTGGACTCTCCTAAGCACAGTGGCAGATCACAGGCTAATGCTATCTGAGACAGTGTTTCACAAATTGGGCAGTCATAAATTAGGGCTGTGTTTAGAACTGAAGTGTCATGACCGTGGGATACAGGATGTCTCCAGAAGAGTGTTTATATTCAGCTGAATCACCAGTGTGCCAAAGAAACTCATTGGAAAAGCTTTGCTGTAAACAGCAGGTTGTAGCTCAGGGGATAATGCCAGAGCACACAGCTTGTCAAGGGGATCAGCTCCTGACTCCAGCCAGCTGCAGACATGTCCTGACAGCTCCTGGCTGAACAAAACTAGGGAGAGGACCTTGGGAATCTCCTTAAACACAGATAGCCGGTAAAGTTTGTGGTTGCTCTGTTTGTTTGTTTTCTGTATCTACTTTCTAGTTTCTTAATTTATTTTGCTTTTCATCCGGTCATCTGGCAGCTGTCACCTGGCTTGGTAAATACTTTCAGCAGAAGCTGGCAATAGTTCAGGTGGCTTGACTTCAAAGGAGAGCAATATAACAAATATCCACTAGATTGTACCTAGGCATTAAGCCACACATGCTTAAATTAGACTTTCCTGCTACCTTCTGGAAGGAAGTTGTGCAAGGAGAAGCTATGAAAGAAGTGATGCCCTCCAAGCAAGTCAATCTAGGCAAGAAGCCAGCTTAATCCTGGCTAGATAAAACATGATATGTCAATGCAAAAAAAAAAAAAATATTTAAAAAAAAAAAAAAAAAAAAAAAAAAAAAAAAGGAGGGAACTAAATGGAAATAGAAAAACTATAACAAAGAGCAAGAAAATCAGTCAACAAGGCAATAAACTGGGGCTTCTCAGCTTCTGTGAATCCTAGAACTAAGGTAAGGAAGCTCAGCACTGTGAAATATGATGGTCTGATACCTGAGGGCAGGCAGATATTCAGGTACTTGAAAGAAGTTCTTATCAAACAAGCTCAAGTTTGTCATTTAAACAAATGCAGAAATTGAATTCTTGCATACAAAACATTGTGGCGTTGATACTACAGCAACAGAACAGGGTGGAAAAAGCACAGAGAGGCTGAGGAGCACCTTGCTTTGCTGGAAGTGGGTTTCCAGCATAAAGCAGCACTAGCCCAGCTCACACTGCACAGGCTGGAACATGCACCTCATATTTTGAGTCTGATCTGCGTGTAGGCGGGAGTCAGAAAGAGCCTGGGGGCAGGAAGAGGATCTTGCTTCCTTCAGTCGAAGGGTATGAACCCCATAGGACACTTTTAGTTTCAAATACTGGAAACTTCCTCCCATGAGCAGGAAATACGCTCTCTCTTTGGCAAAGAGAGACCAGATTCTCAGAGAAGGCTGCCAGAAAGCAATTACTTGGGTTAAGTGCACAAGCTACATCTGGGATGGGGATATTGCTCAGTGTATTTAGCAAATTAAGTTATTTCAAGGTAATACAAATAGAAACAGATTGCTCTTATTTAAAGGATGGTGAAAAAGGAAGAAGCACTGGACTCTGTCTTTCATGACTCAGAAAAAAATTACTTGGCTGAAAGAGGCAAGTAAATTACTGAAGGTATGCCTGAGTGTAAGTAGGAGTGGACGTAGCTAAAGTCTGATAGTACCCCATTTCCACTTTGCTCACCAAGAGATTTCTTGGACTGTATTTGTCCTCTCTGACATATATGGACAATACACAGAAGCCTTTTTGATTTCTCTAAGGATTCCTAGTAAAAAAGCACCAGATCTGAACACGCATGACCAAAGTCTGCCTTCATCACTTAGCTGGAATTGCAAAACATTTATAAAATGTGAACTAGTTCAGACAGGGCAATGCAGATTCAACCCTGTCTTCATGGGTGAAATTTTCTAGCTCAGCAGTAAGCTGAACACAAAGGGTTCATAAAGCCATGTCAGGAGACTTTAAAAGGTAAATACAAAGATGAGAGAGGATAAATCTGCTCCAATTCTACATTCCCAGAGCAAACATCTGCTTTGGCATTGGTCTCTCTCTGCAGTCAACTGAGAGCAACAGATGTTTCTGGGCATGACTCATCCCATTCAAACCTGGTACTTGTGCAAACAAAGAGCACCTTGAGATTGCCACTCTCTCTAGTGACTGAGGAGGGTAGACAGGGTGATCAGCTCAGCCTCAGATGTTTCCTACATAGATGCACAAAAACAAGTTAGAAGATTGAGTGTTGGACCAGAAGACTTACAGAGGTCCATTCCAGCCTCAGAAGTTCTGTGAAGTTCAGGCCAAGTGCCAATAATTAAAATTGGAGCAGCCAAAATTAGAGCTGCCCCTCAGGTCACCCAAACTAGCTATAAGTCCAGTCTTTCACAACATTTTAAATGAAAGCAGGGTGGGCATGAGGGGTCAGTGATATTGTCCCATAATTTACTCATCTGGTGAAAAAATGCAGACTTTGACAAGAGAGTATGTGCAGAGGCTCATTAGGTGATTGTCAGAAAAGCAAAAGAAGACTTACTGCTATCTTGTTACTGACAGCCTTATTTTGATAAGATATTAATCTGTGTATCATTAGCCATTTTTAAGAAGAGATCATCTAAAACTGTGACTCTTGAGAACAGAACATAAAATTTTTTTCATACTCTGAGACTTAACCAACTACTAAATAAAGGTTTTTATCCCTTGTGGACAGAGAAACAGGTGCTGAACTGATGTCCAAGCCACTGAGGAATATTAAGTGCCTCAGGCTGGAGGGAATAAACGTGCAGCTGCCATAGGAAAAGGAAACAACAAAAATGGCATGTTTCTGAGGAGACTATCATGGCCAAAGAAGCAACTAACTAGGAAAAGATCACGTTATTTGCCTGAAAGCCTCATTCTGCCACTAGTTTCTGGAAATAGATCAACTCAGAGGAGTTAAGTATAATCATCTCCAAGCCATTTATGAGCCTGAGATTAAAGTGGGCTGGTGGGGTGTGAAGAATTATGGAGGTGTGAGGAAAAGAAAATGCTCCTCTGTAACTGCCGTCAGATACAGCATCTAACTGCCCATAGGCTGATTGCATTACAGAGAAAATGTAATACATTTTGTAATCATGACAGAATTTGGTTTTCAGTATTCTTTAGATTTCTGTTTTAATGCAATCTTGGCCCTCCAGGAGCATCTTGACCTGTGATGCCCATAATTCCCACCCCCGAAAAAAAACCTTTAAAAATTCCTCCATACTTTTAATGAATTTGGGAAAGAAAAACCAAACAACCAAAAAAAAACCCCAAAAAACAAAAACCCAAAAAACAAACAAAAAGAATTCCCAAAAACAAACTTAAAAAAAAATCACCCAACAACAACAACAAAAAACTGAAAATCAAAACAACTAACAGAAGTAGCCTTTTTCACTTGCCCAAAACACTGCTGAGTAATAGCAGGTAGCTTGGGCAGGTGGACATCTATGGCAGCTGTATTGGACTAATGCCTGCTCAGAAGAGAAGGTTTATATTACTTTATGTGCTCTTTCTCTTTTCAGCACTTTCAGTCTTGAGGATTTTATGAGTAAATCCAAGGAAAATACTTGGATATACAGTGACAATATCAAAAATGTACATTTACTAGACAAATAAATTTTGTTAAGCTAGCCAGGATCATGGTAAAGAGAAAATTAAGGAGAGAAGGAGAAGAAAGAAAAACAAAATGTCAGAATTTTTGGTGACTGTTGAAACTATTCCTTTTCTGACTCCAAAACACAGTCAGATAGAGAGAGAAAAAGAAATGCATTAGGTTGACATTGGCAATTTTATTTTCAACCTCTTTATTACTTTGCTGATACAGTTAGTTCATAAGGGATCTGATTCCTCACTTTGCTATCCAATTTGAAATTAGGTAATCATGAAAGATAATATCTGTATCTTTTACTGTGCTAAATGAAGCAAACTGGCTTATGTGGCAAGGAAGTAGATGATCTACCAGGCATATTTAATATTTTAGTACAGTGCTGCTTAGTTTTTTAGTTCCTTACAGAAATATTTCCTCATGTTCCTAGCCAAAGGAATGTGCCATGCTCACAACTGCCAACTATCACTGTCCTGAAGGAGCAGACAGGCTTTGCTGCTGCTCAGCCCCTCCAAGTAAGTCTCATGTATGAGATGAGTTAAGGAACAGCAGCAGGTGTCACAGCATGATTGATGAAAACTAGGAGTAAATCTTAAAAACCATGGACTCTTGTGCACTACATCAGCAAGGATGTGGTGTGGACACCAATCAGTTTGAAATCACTTTGTCCCAGATCTTGCAATGTCTCCAGTCTATCTGACTCTACTCTGAACAAGTGCAGCATCTCCAGGCCTGGCCAGTGAATTTTCTGGTATTTGATGCATTCAACTCTAAAGTCACTCACACAAATGCACAGGGGGAAAAATAATCATCAAGTAATGCTTTTCTGCTGAAAGCGTTGCAGGAGGAGCCCACAGCCCTCCAGAAACTAGAAAAGCAAAAATTTATTAAATTAATAGATACTTATTTTCAGCACACTTTACTAGTCTCCATTATTTTGCTGAGTTTTCATCTCATCCCAAGACATATTTACATGTTTGATTATTTCTTTCCCTCTCAGATTTGCTGTGATGTCATCAGCAGTTACAAACACTACGCCAAAAAAGCATTACAAATGCTAGACGATATTTATGGATTCTCAGCATCCCAACCCTTTGCAGTTTCTGAAACTGGAGACTTTCTCCTTCTCATCAGGAATTCCTATGGACTCTTTCCTGGGCTGGCAGAGCTTCCATCTTCGGTGGCCTAGTTCAGATTTACTACTCCATGCCCTCACCTCCAAACATGGCTCTCTCTTTTAATTTTTATTCTCTGCTTTCTCTGCTGGCTGTAGTTGCTTTGAGCAAGTGAAAAATGAAAAAAAAACAAGGGTGGAAGGTACTGCTTTAAAAGGAGTGCTCCCAAATCTGCCCCTCAAGTGAATCCTGCAAAGGTTAACCTGCATGACTGTTGGAAGTGCAGCTGCTGTCACAGGAGCCTGGAAAGACCAGCCCTGTGACCCATTTTAAACACACAATCCCTGATTCATGGCAGAAATCTCATTATGGACATGCATTTTTTTAAGAACTGCTGAGTAGTGGGTAACAACATATCTTCAAATTAAATCCAGTTCAATAAATAGCACAAAATTAAACCATTCAAGGTCTGGTCTGCCTTGAGCTATACTAAAGCCCTGTGCATGATTAACAGATTAGAATGTGAAAAAAGCAGCTTAATATGTCCACTGCAGAATGCTTTTATTCCCCTGTGCTACAAATTGTTTTATCTCTAGATACTACACCAGCCTGCTCTGCCTGTAGGCCTGAGCAGATGGTGTGGCTAGAGGAGCACTGAATTTCCAATTTATCCTGAAACCTGGATATTTGTGTTGTGTTCTTTTAATGATAATAGTGTTTTCAATTCTTGCAAAGAGCTATGTATTTGTCTGTATTACACTCATTACAGTAGTATTCCCAGTCAAGATCAACACAAACAAATGCTGAGAAGCGCAAATTGGTCCCAAGCCATGCAGTAATTTAGTATAAGAATGGCAGAAATAAAAGGCAATGGCATCCAGATAGCCCAAATCCTACCTTCATGCCTTATCTGTAACAACTGTCAGATAGGCTGTCACTTACCATCCTTTAAATTTGCACTTTATATTAGGACATTTAAATCCTAAGTATTCCTCACAATGAACTTTAATTAATTAACAAAGCATTCCAAGCTTTTATTCTCTTAAATGGAGCTTACTTTAATTTTTTTATAAGACTGCATAGCTGCATGACTACACCACTGCACTTAAAATAAAACTAAAGTAGATTAATATAAAGCTCAATACAACAGAATATAATTTAAATTCTTCTGGCATGGCAGGACCATGTTTCACTTTCAGCAGAAACTGAGAGGTGAGAGGGCTCAACCTTGTGCAGGATGAAACCATTTGCAATATTACATATGCTGTGCATAGCACTGAGGACAAAGAGAATCAGGCAAACATTGAGACCATGCTCAGGTCTCAATTAGGAATATCAGTGATATTCCAGACTCAGGTGCCTGCAATATCACTGCAAAACCTGTGGCACTTAAATAACCAGAAAATCGTTGTCATCATTTGCATTTCATAGCTGAAACTCACTTAAATATAGGGATATATCAGAATAGCAATGAGAGGCACTGGCATATTCATGTATTTTTAAATATGAAAAAGACCACCTTGCTGTAGCAGGTGACATTTTGCAGTCTGCTCTGATACCCTCCTTCAATCATGCCAGCTACTTCCAGCAGATGTTTTCTGCCAAATTGCCTGAACAAATTAGAATCCTGATGGCACAGGGGATTTTTCAAATTGAGCAGTGGGATTTTAATTTAGTGATTCTCTTAAACATAACACCCTTAAACCCCTCTGTGGGCTTACAAGCTACATGGCCAAGTCAGACTTGCCCCAGGTACAAAATCCCAATGACAATCAGCCTTCACCAGCTGTAAAAGCAGTGAGCTGCTCAGTACCACTGCAGGGTGGTGGTATGTCACCTGCAGCTGCTGAGGCACAGGCTTATGTCAGAAGAAAGAAGATGTCCTAGGAATAGGTGTACCTGTGATATTGTTCCCTTTTGGTAAGGTTTTGTGTCATTTTCCTCTACGGAGATTTCAGAAATTAGTCAGGTGATAAATGACCCAGTTTTGAACAGGAAGGTTACCCCAATTTGCTATGCTACTGTGAGCATGTGTAGTTTTCTGATTGTAAATACATCTAAAGAAAAGAAATGTGGATTAAATAAATCATGAGTTCTTTGTTGTAAGTTTTCAATGAATTGATGTTTGAGCATCAAGCTTTGTTGTGTTAGAGGTTTTTTCCTAACAGCAATTTCTGTAGTGATTTCTACTAAAACAAAGGCAATGTGGTTTTCAGACCATTTAGTGTGATAAGGCTGTGCTGAGAAATTAAGAACTTGTTTGTATATGTCATAATATTTTTCTGAAGAAATAAATCAGAACAGCAGTCTGTAATGTTGAAAATTGTGAGCACTTTTCCAGTTGCTTGCATAAAAATGACTGCATTTTTAGTGCTCTGCTTCAAAGTCAAGTGGCCACAATCCTGTTACCTGATTGATCTGTAAATCTTGCAGTTTTGATTGTGCAAAATCCCTAAAAAATAATCAAGTGTGTCTGAGGCATCTAATATTTGAGGAGAGACTGACTTTCCAGGCTCCTCAAAACAAAAAATCACAGGAAAACATGCCAATGTCAACAGCTAAGCCTCCCAGATGCTCTCCAGTTCACCTTGAAGCAGCAAGAAAACATCATTTTATGTGATGAGATCATTGTCTGCAGTGCCAGACTCTGCCCTTCCGAGCCCAGCTTCTCCCACCTTTTATTTTCAGTCATTTATTATCGTTGCCAAAGGGACATCCACAGCCATGTTCTTTCTCTTTTTTTGTTACAACAAGGGCACTGACAGCTTTGCACATGCCAGGTGTAAGAGGCCCATGTCTATACACAGCCCAGCCAACATCAGCAGCCAAAAAGACACAGCCAAAAAGATTGGTCCCAAAGTCTCAGCATCTTTCAAACATGTCAAATTTCCTGTGAATATGCTGATCAGCAGGGCTCCTGCAGCTGGTCTGAGAATGTCCAACTAACCACATTAAGTTTGTCCAGGATGGCTGGAAAGGCAACAGGGTTTGCCAGCACAAGTTCAAAGACTGCAGAAGCTCAGAGTATATCAGCAGCACTCCAACCAGAGCTGCAGGGAGGTCCCCAGCTGCACAGTGATTTCTAGAGTTTGTGGTATGACTGGGGGAGGAAAAAAAAAAAAAGCTGTCAGTAAGGCAGGAGAGTGTAGGTGAGAAAATTTTCTCCAGATTTAACAAGATCCTAAATATTTTCATCGAGAGAATCTGTGAACAGTTCTTTGCATCTAAAATAGCCTGGAGATTTGAGAGTGTTGCATGCTCTTGTTTAATTAATGTTTGTTACAAAACCTACTATTTTTCTCATGGTCATGTTATGAAGACTCTGTGATAGTAATGTGAGACCAACAGGAATAATCCCATCTGTGTAAACGCTAAAGGGAGATCTGTAATTGATTGAATTTTATTGTGTTTCAACTACAAAATACATCTTTTTATATCAGAGACATAATAAATTGCATTTCTGTCAATAGGTAACGCAGATGAGTACACCACTCTATCAAAATGAAACTTTAGCCATTTCCTGTTATTAAGATTATGATTCTTGTAGCCGCATCCAGACTTTGGATCCAGAAGCACATCCTTCCGAAGTTGTTCCTTCTGGACTGATGCAGGCTGACACAGAAAGGGAAAAGAGCAGACAGAGTTAATAAAAGCAGGACAGCTGTGATGTGTAGACAGGAAATACTCTTTCTGGTTTTAAGTAATTTGGTTTAGTTTGTTATAAAACTTATATTGTTCAAAGTGACACGGAGAAAATGAGTCCTTTTTGATTCCCAGACTTCAAAATTATGCATCTTAAAATTATAACAGAAAGACACCAGTTCAGTTTGTTTGGAAATTACTTGGGATTGAAATATTAGCCATGTGTACTTTCATTTTGATTGGTTTTTTTATTTTCCAAACTGAAAAAGATAAACATATTTTTGATTTTACAATTCTTTTCACTTTTCGTTTCCTATAAATGCTGTTCAAGGTGTTTTGGATTATAGTGAAAACCCATGTATTTTTGCAGCTGAGAAGATGCTTACATACCTATCAACTGCTGAGGGTACTGATGACTGACAAATATCCATCCTTTGAAAATTTGTGATTTGTCACTATAATTACTAAGCACATCAAATTATTTTCAATTTATTGACAGTCTTCCCATTCAATGGCAGCAGAAATTGAGACAGCATTCAGCAAAACCACAACTTCGGTGTTGACACCAGTTTTATTTTCATCAGGAGACATTTGGAGGCATCACTAATTAAGTCAGAAAAGACATTAAATGCTTTTTACTAGAGCAAGTTTTTGGACAGAAGGAATTGTGGTTGAGAGAGTAAAATTCCATCCTACAACATACCTGACTGGAACTCAGATCACAGGAAGCTCTTATTTGGGCCATGGAGGGAAGGAAAACAGGTCTCTTAACACAAACAGAGATAATTTTAATTACTTTAATTGTTTTTGCAGGAGCCCTTTAAAGAGAAACTCAATTTTTAGGACTCCCACAGGATAAAGGTAAGTTAACAAAGTAAATAGACACAGAGCATCTTAGATCCCAGACAAAACATTTAAGCAAACAGATCTATTTGGCTTGCTTGCAGAATAACTGTCAGTATTCCCCAGAGGAAGAGGGATGACACTGAGAAATCCCTAGGCTTCATCTGAACCTTTCAAGTCAGTAAAGCCAAACTACTGTGAAAAGTGATGATTTAGACTTCCCTACGAAACCCATTTGATGGTACAGTGAAGGTGCAGTACATCAAAGCCCAAGATACTCTTGAATAAAGGCTGTTCATACTGAAAAGAAAAAAACCCCACCCAGTTTTATAAGAGCAAGAAACAAAATGGATCAAGAATGAAGGAACTGACATTGAAGAGTTTCCCTAAGTACCAGGCATGGCTAAATTGACTGATATCCTCAGTAACTATCAGTAAGTCACTGATGCCAGTGTCCAGGAGAGCTGGATGAGGGCCATGTACTCCTGACCAAGTCTGTGTTTTTAGGAGGTGTGCCTCAGGAGATGACTTAAACCAGAGCCTCAGGGAAGGTCCTCAGTGCTCTGCAAATGAAAGTCTGCTATGGCTGAGTCACTCAAGAGACAAGATCATGCCACTGCTAAGAAATGCCTCTATTTCAAGTCATTCCATAGACCATGACCTTGGGTGAAACCTGTTTGGAAGCTTATCACCAAGACCAAGTAGATAAAACCCCAAAATAACTAAAATGTAAAGCAACTGTTTAGCTCCCTACTTTGACTAGGTCTGGAAGCAGGCATGACTCTTCATGGTGAAGTTATTTTACTCAGTCCCCATACTCAAGAGGACATCCCACTCCCTTTGCAAAACAGCTCTGTGTGTGTGCATCAAGACAGAAGACAGACCCTGCCATTTTTGTGTTATGTTTGCAAGTGGATATACAGACAATAACTCACTAGTATGTGTTTTAGCAACTCTGAGTGAGTACAAGTGGGAAAGCCTGGTCCCTTTCAGCAGCAGCTCCGTTCAGATGAAGGTGGGTGTCAGCAAAGTGACTCTCAACAGAAATGAAAGCCAAAGGTGCAGAAAAGTGTCAGTTACAAAATGCTGAGCCCCTGAGGGCACCCCCTGTCCCTGCCATATCCTATGGGGTTCCCCCACACTCCCTTGGCCAAGGATCCCATTTCAACCTCATTTCTGACCTTACCCATCAGTCAGGTAAGGTCCCCATTAGAGTTACCTTGCTTGAGATAACTTACCTTCCTCAGAACTCAGATGGAGGCAGCTGTGACAACAATTTCAAATAATTAAAATATTAGAAAATTGAGTAAAACTTTCTTCCTGCTTTGCCAGTACTCTTACAGTGTTTTCAGGGGGTATTTCCCAATGGTAGGTTGGAGGAGAAATCACTAATAAAAATCTCCACCCAGTAAAACCACAAAGTATGACTATTTCTCAAAACAAGATGTAAAGTAGGGGCATTTCACCACAGTACCAAAAAAACATGAACAGTTCTCTGTAGCTCCTGCCTGGGCAGCTGCTTCAGCTTCAAATGGATCAATACTTTTCCTTGGAGGCTGTGTGACAGGACCATCCGGCAAGAGGATAAACATAAAAAAACCCATAGGTAAGAGGACTGAAGACAGTGAAGGAAGGACAAAGGAAAAATCAACCACCACCACCAAGAAATACAGCAAAAGAAACTGGAATAAATTTTCCTTTAAGCAGAGCAGAGGTGTAGGGAGTTCAAATACATGCTCCAGCCTTGGCCATTCCTCAGGAATCTCCAGCCAGGAAGCTGGAGCAGCCTGGTTTGACCACCAGCAATGCCTACATGCTCTTCTGCATACAGCAAAGTCCAGCAGCTAATAAATAATGTGTGAAATCTGCCTGGACAGAGGATCAGGTTTTCCCAGAACATTTCCATAGTCAGCCCAATTCTTATGAGAACCTGAGGAGTATTGCAGAAATTGTGCTGAGATCAGCTTGAAGTTTTCAGGATGTATTTGAATATTTTCTCTTTGAGCTGCATGGTTGAAATAAATTTTTGCAGCAGCTCAGCAATTGCATGTAACTTTTTTTGTTGTTGTTCAGCTCAAACAACAGTTATCTCTCCTTAGAAAATCAACCTCTATATCCTGTAATGACCTTTTACTCTAGTGTTTTTTTCCTGTTCACCCACTTGTTTCATGAGCTAGGCTTGTGTGTTTTCTCTTCCTTTTTCTACTAGGTATAATTAGAGTGAAGCTACTGAAGAGCAGATGATTTCTGCGCTAAAGCTTTAGTAAATTTCGTGAGGCAATTTTCACAGTCCTATAAAACCTGAAACTGCATTAAATTGTCTATGTAGCTAAAGTAACAAAACCTGACAATCAACATTTGCATACCAAAAACTGCCCAGAGAAAACATCTCTTTATAGAAAGCAGTGTACAAGTTCTTTGTTTACAGAAGTTTACAGTAAAACCAAAATGGTTTTCATCCACTGTTTACAGTGTACAGGCATAGGGATGTCTCACTAAATAAATGATGTGCTGCAGGTGCCTGGTTGTGCTATGATTGCTTTGGACAAATTTTGTAAAGCTTGTAGTGAAGGCCCAAAGCAAGAGACTAACACCAATTTTCAAATCTGCTGCACTCATTAGACAGCTGAAAAAATAAATTGTGGACTGCTGACTACCATTCCACTTGGACACCCCCAATTAACAGCATAACAAGCCCAGAGAAGCCTTCCTCATTAATAACCAGTAATGACAGGCAGGGAGTTAAACTGGTTCCCAGAGGTTCCAGGAACCCAGGAATTTCTCAGAATCAATATCTTTTTGCCTACTAACATTTTCCTCATGAAAGTTAAATAATCTGGCACAAGTATATAAAGATTAATTTTCAAGTGAATTATACATTCTGGCATTTGTCTTTCTTCCATACAGTCACAGTAATATCTCTTGGGAATAATTTGCAGAAATTATTCAGAAATTCTGAATTTGCAAAATTATCTTTAGAAAACTTGATGGGACATATTTATAAAGTAGGTGCAGTGATTGAGCACTCAGCATTTTCATTTGCATATGTCAGTACGGATTTGCACATATGACTGAAGTGAATAAAAAGGCAGATAGATGCTCAGTCCAAAAACTATATTCTGTGCATGAAATTGTTGCCGTAGGAAGTGCAGGAGAATTGCAAGTACTTTCTTACAATAGCTGTCAGAAGGGTTACTTTGGGGGAAAAAATCCCCCTTTAAAAATAGGTCTTAAATTTTCTAGTTCTTTTCTTCGCTTGAGTGAACTGTGAAAGAATTAGTTCCCTAATTATGCCAACACAATGGCTTAATTTGTTGAGTGTTGAAAGCTTGCTGTTAATCAGCATCTCCAATTCAGTAATAGTAAGTCTGTGACAATGAGAGAAAGTAGAAAAAGATTCACAGTTTCTGCCATTAAAAACTATTATTTCCCACACATTTTAGTATGGGGGTAGTTCTAGTACTCAAAGCTGTGAGACCCCAAACACATTACCACAGGAATAATTTTTCTGTGGCAGCTACTGTTAATGGCCAGGCAGTGTGATGGAGGTGCTGGCTATTGGTGTAGTGTAAGTCTTTCTGGGCTATGAGAGAACTGCTTTTCTGCTAATGGGACAACAGAGCCCACTCTGCAGGGGAGAGGTTTAAAGTCTTCAGATTAGAGTCATCCTTGGTGGAATTTAGGAAAACTCAAGTTACATTAGCATTGAGTTGGATTACAGAAGAGATGCTTTTTTTCTTTCACTGTTGCTGATTTGTCTGAATTTACACTGTTATAAATACCAACAGACTTCCTTCTGAGCTTCCTCTTGAACCTCAACAAATACATAAGCTTACTTTGCTCTGCCTTCCACCTCCTGCATTTTCTTGTTACATTTCCTAGTAGCATTTTCTATCATCTTCAATGATGGCATTAGCTTCTTTCTTAGAGGAAGTTAGAGGAACTCACAAGATCACTGATGACATAACCATGTTTTAAATTTAAAAACCCCAAACCTTCCTGGTTCCTTTTTTTTTTTTTTTTTTGTTTTTTGCCATTTCAATACTCAGATTTCACATTCTTGGAAAGCCACAGACAATCCCTACTCTGACAATTACAACATAGTATATTTGTTGTATTTTAATTTTTAAATAAATCAAAAGCAGAAATAAAATGTCTCTGCTTCTCTTGGGCATAGGAGAGCTCCCCTAGCTAGGTACACATCAAGCTGCTGCAGCTGGTTCAGCAATGCTGCACTGGGCTATCAAGCATCCCAAACACAGGCTGCAGTGCTGAATTTGGCTTAATCTGAACACCTTCTCAGCTCACTCCCTGTACCCAGCCCTTATGTCAGGAAGCAGAGAGCAGCGGCAGGCCTAACTTTATGACTTCACCAGTTCTTAAGAATAACTGGAGAAATCTGGGAGAGAAGGGAGCAGTGCCTCCCCTCTGCTTCTGACTCCACACATGCTATTGGTCCCCAAATTCAACTGCCCTCTTCCCTCAATCTGAGGGGTACGTTGGTGACTCATGTTCAACTTGATGAGGACCCCCATGTCCCTTTCCATGGTGCTGCTTTCCAGCATCTCATTCCCCAGTCTGTCCATACATTCTGCCCTATCCCA
This sequence comes from Geospiza fortis, assembly GCF_000277835.1. Lineage (NCBI taxonomy): Eukaryota > Metazoa > Chordata > Aves > Passeriformes > Thraupidae > Geospiza > Geospiza fortis. The sequence continues at coordinate 4,505,648 of NW_005054342.1, read as the reverse complement.
GGTGCAGAATCTGGCACTTTCCTTTGTTGAACTTCATACTGTTGGTGATTGCCCAGCCCCCTGATTTGTTGGAAGTCTCTCTGCAGGGCCTCCCTGCCTTTGAGGGAGGCAACAGCTCCTTCCAGTTTTGTATTGTCTGTAAACCTGTTTAGTATCCCTTCCAGTCCTGCATCCAAGCCCTTTATGAAGATGTGGAAGAGCACAAGACCTGAGATAGAGCCCTGCACAGCCCCACAAGTGACAGGTCACCAGTCTGATGTCTGTGTTCCCTGTAATCCTTTATGCCTGACCTGTGAGCCAGTTGCTCATCCATGTGTTTATCCAGCTGTGTGCTGGACATTTTATCCAGAAGGATACTGTGAGAGACAGTATTGAAAGCTTTACTGAAATCCAAACCCTTGATCACCTGGGTGGGTTACCTTGTCATAAAAGGAAATCAGGTTTGATAAGCACGACTTTCCTCTCACGAAGCTGTGCTGGCTGTGACCAGTAACTGTACACCTGGCTTCTCTCAAATCAGCCCACAGAGAAACTCAGAGGTCTGGACTTGTGCCAGTGTAATGACTGGTACACAAGATTGAGGTAGTTAAGAATGCTACACTTTCCCGCATCATTTTCTTGTCTTCCTTGCAGATGATCAAGAGTGACATCAGGTGTACATGCAGAAAGCTGAATTGCTACCTTCTGAATGTGGCTTTGTGACTGAAGCCACTTCAACCCAACTGTTTACCAGCCCCAGATTAGAAGTCTACTCTGCTTTTGTCTTACTTTCCACTTTCTTCAGATCCTCTAGATTTCCATTGAGTCTCTCAGCATTTCTGTGACATTTTTGACCTTTTTCAGGTCCTCAATCTCTGTTGCACTTTTGGGGAAAACTATACTGCAAAAATTCCCTTCTGCACCAGTTATCTTGCCTGGACCAGCTTGTCCTTCCCATTATTCTCAACATGCCCTTTCTAAAATGTGAGCTACTAGGCCTGGTCCCATATGTGAAACATGTGGTATTGCACATGTTGGAACATCTGATGACAAAGTAACTTCCAAAAGAAGGACATTTGTCCTAGCTTGTTGGCTTCTGGAAGGGTTTTAAGCTGCTACTAACCACGGACTTCCTCTTGGCTGAAGCCTGTGAGTGACAACATGTGCAAGCAGAGAGCTCATTAACAGTCAGGATGTTTGAGGGCGGTGCTCCGTGTGCAAAGCATGTTTAATTTTATCAGCAAATCAAGCTATTTTTACTCACAAAGTACTCTGTGAAAATGAAGAGCATGGGAGAGCTGAAAGATTGCAAGATATAGAGGCAACTATTTCTATTTTGAAGCCTCTGCTGAGAAGATAAAAATTATTGAGGCTGAAATGCTGCATTCCAGCATTTACTGTCTCTCTTGACAGTAGAAGCACCGTGGGAGACAGAAGAGCAAAAATTAAGTTAGAGAGATAATACACAGGAAGCCAATGTTATGTTATATTAAAAACAGCCAGTACTTACAGTGACAAGCTTGGAAACTAGAAAGGAAATACTGCAATACTAAAGTATGCAGAACATGCCATGCCTATATTCTTTCCCCCACTCTTTACAAAATAATATTAAGCATAGAATTAGCACAAAAAAATGGCAGGAGCTAGATGTCAAATGGGCAGACTACTTCACAGATCAGTGAAGAAGAACCTGGCTGTCTCCCTTGGGTGCAGAACCCTCCTGATCTAGAAGGAGATGCAGATCATTTGTATATTTAAATGGTGTCTTCGTGGTTTATAGGAAAAGCCTAAATAGTGAAAAATCATCTCTCTTATCTGTGCTGAAGAGATAATGCAGTATGGAACTGAAAATCGAGAAAAGAGAAAGCTGATCTCTTCCCACTCCATGCAGAGCAGCAGTCCACTCCCCAATGTTCAAATTAGGTACTTCTTGAGAAGTAGGCACTTTCTTCAGGAAGGCTGGAGCTCAACGATTACAAGTCTAGCTCAGACACCTGCTGGGTGACAAAACAAATACTGGCTTTGCTGGAATCTCCCTGTGCCAAAACCAGCTGTAACCCAAAACAACTGAAGTAAACACTTACAGCCTAATTCTCTTGCAGTAGAGGAACTGTTGTGAAGGCGCAGAACAAAACATTTACTGTCATTCTTTTTTGATCTGATAATCTTTTAACAACTATGGTTTTATCTTTACTAAAATATGTAACTTGTGATAAAGCTATTTGTATCTTTCCTTTTTTCTAGAACAATTGCCACAGAAGTTGGTAGCTCCACTCTGAAAAAAAATCAGTGCAAGACGTACATTGCTTTATTTCTATGGTTTTGCATTTTTCTGATGGGTTGTCTTACTCTGCGAGATGTTTGATTCTTTACAAGACAGCTTCACTTCAGTTAGTCAGGTTTAAGACCTTGATTTTAGTTCTTAGGCCTAAGTATGTGTCATAGAAACCCCATACAAAATTAGTTTAAAGTAACATGTCCTGCGGCATGGCTCATTGGCCATCACTGGTGCTGATGCTATTGCCAACCCAGTATTTTGCCTTACAAAGGGGAAATCCCAGCATCTCAGAGTCATCCATTCTCATTGGCACTTCTCAGGATCCCATCTTGGTAAATCTATCTAAATTATTATTTTGCATGATGCCACACAAGTCAGCTACACTGAAGATTCTCAAAATACAAAGTATAAATGGTTTTTGGATGGGGAAGAGATTTTTTTGACAAGACTGTAACCTGATTTTGGCAAGTGTGTTTTTATTCTGTCATCCTCCTTCAGTTGTTTGAGAGTCTGGATGAAATCCTGGTATTATTGAGTCAGAGGTGAAACTCACATTGCTAAGTGTGAGATACTGGTGTATCTTGGTGTTTAAAGACATAAGCAGTGAAATGTATGTTGAGGCAGAATTTCCTTTCCAATGCTATAATTTCGACATTCTTCTGCTAAGGAGCTCACAAATCTTGTTTGGCACCATCTACTCACTCAGCACGCTATAAAGGGCAGGAAGCCCAGTCTTTAACACTTATTAACATGGGGTAAGTAAAGCATTAGCAGGCAAATGACTGGCTCACCACCTGGACAGAAGAGAAGCATGCTTTTTCTCTCTCACCTTGATTTCTGGTCCTTGTGCTTTGCCTGACAGATTCAAAATTAGATTATTATTTAATAACTGGACATTCATACTGTGCCCAGCATCTTCAGGCTGTGTATCTGTATATCTGTACGGATGGAGCATTTTTAGAACCCATGAAACTAATGGGTTGCTTCTGCTGTCTGTTGCATGTGGTGTCATGTGTCTAAACACAGGTGCTTATATACCACAAAGACTCTTCTGGGAGTCAAAGGGCAAGAACTGTGTTATCCTGTCTGAATTTTGCCCTGCATACCATACTTAAATATTAGTAGCGTTTTACAGAGGATGCCACCTATTGCCTAGTGGTCAGGACTGTCAGCAGCTCCCACTACACCATCAGCAGGACAGGGACCTCACTTTCCTGACAGCTGGATGCCTGGACCAGGAACATGGGATCATGGTCCATCTCCTCATATGAGCACCTTCCAAGGTCAGGCAGGGGCTGGGCTGGAGAGTCTGAGACTATATATTTTAATTTAAACACCTGAAGTCAACATCTTGTTGACTTTCCATCTCCCAGGAGATTTCAAATAATCTTAGATGTCTAAAAAACTAGAAGTCTATGTTGGAACTGGTAACTTTATGCTCCTACTGTAGTTGATAAAGAGGGCTATCGGGGAGACATCCACAATAGATTGAATGTCCCTCTGTGGGGTCTCATTTCTTCCTTCCAGCTGCAAAGGGTGATCCGCTCAGACAGCTATGGAACTTACAGATGTAAAAACTGGAGCAATGAGTCATGATCGAGATGTCCGCATCCCATCAGCACACACACGTAGACAAAAGTGTAGCTGAGAAACCCCGCAGCTCTCTACAGCGCAGAACTGCAGCATTTCTGAAGCTCAGTGCAGATTTTAATAGCTGTCGTCTACCCTAAAAATACATTTGCACCTCTTCTCCTTACTGTAGCGTCTTGCGTGTTCTTTCTCCGGAGCTCTGGTGAATAGCAGGACCGACCACTCCTCCTCGGGACACCCTGGGCTGCTCGCTACCTGTCCTGGCTAGCACGCCTCCTTTTCGGTGCGCCCCTTCCCGGGCGGGGGTGAGTC
>NW_005054342.1:4488996-4499434 GCF_000277835.1 Geospiza fortis | reverse complement strand
CACTGTGGCTCTTTTCCTTCTGGAGAGGGCGGGGGGATGTTATATTTACGAGAAGGGTTTGGTAAAGGGTGTCCTCCGAGTACGGCATCACTCTTGGAGCCTTTTAGCTTGAAATTGTGATTGTGTACAAAGAAAAGGTATGCTACAAACAAACTGCATGAAAATTTAAAAATCCCCCAGGTGAAGACTCTCAGCAAGGAACTAGAGGGCCTGGAAGGTGCTCCTGTGGGAGCATTGCCCTTCTGGATCACACTGACCTCTGTCCTACTGCTACTGAAACAAGAGGCTTCTGTGAAGTCGCTGCAGGGGTCAGCAGGGGCCTGGACAGCCAGGAGGAGGGTGCCTGCTGCAGGATAGGGCTCAGCTCTCCTGCCCCAAACCTGCTCTGCAGGGATGGGCTCTGCCCCTGCTCATTGCTGGTGCTGTAGGGAGGGGGCTGAGGGAAGGGGAGCCGTGGCCAGCTCTGTCCCTCGTTCTGAGCAGCAGGGTAAGCAGTACAGGGAGGGTAAGCATTCGCCTGCTTATGTGTTTTGAAGATGTCTGTGGCAGGAATTTTTGCTTTTCTAAAGAAATCTGTAATTCTTTTGAAAGTAGGATTTTTTAAAATATACATGCATTGATATAGTTTGGTGATACTCATGTGAGATACAGGTGACTGACATGTTTCCTTGGAACACGTGTAGGGGTGAATGAAACTGGAAGGCAAATGCTTGACATTTTTGTTTTGTTTTCTCTCTCAGATGAGAGAATCACTTTTCTTCCCTTGCTTCCGGGCTGACACATTGTGCTGTGCACAGGGTCCTCCTGATCACATCCCTTCCAAACAATAACATCCTCTCAGCTGGCAACTCCTGGACAAAAGCAAATGTTTCCTAAGAGGCTAAGACAAATTAATCATTAAGTTCCCAAATAAAATCTTACATTAAAAAGCAAACAAACAAATGAAACAAACAAACAAAACCCTGAAGTTTTATTTTGGATTTTAAAATTACATGTTCCTGCAGATATCCTACAATTTGTGTGAGAAGAGGGTGTGTATCTGCAAGTAACTTTGTTTATTAATTTCTTGATGTGGGGATAGAAGGTTCAGTTGTGATTTAGGGATGCAGTTTCATCATTTCATAGAGGCTGCTTTTGAATCTGTTACGGTCTGGTAGTCTTTAAATGGCTCCACGAGAGTGTACAGGATTACAGGGATGTTTACATGCAGTCCTCAACTACAAACCTAGAATATGAGTTTCAAATTGAGGATAATCCAGGATCAGGAAGAAAGCAGTATTTGGATAAAGTACTGAAAATGAAGGCAGTTCAAAGATGTTATGTTATCATGGAGGAGGTGTTTGAATTGCACTGTACATTTTTGTGCTCTGTTATGCTGTACAGCATGGCACTAAGTTAGGATGAACCTTCATTTATTTTGGCTTTTTTTCCCCTTGATCTTCCCATCTGAGAGTATGTTGGCACAAGAAGCAGGTTTCTTTTATTATCTGACAGGAAAATGTAGTCATAATAATATTTTGGAACAAATTTATCCATTTCTCTGTAGCATACTTCATTCAGTTTTGCAACCTTGGGCTTCTTCTTGAAGTAAGAATTACAGGGTCTCATTTTGTGCTGGAAAAACTTGTGTATTATCTAAGGGCTGTTTCTGCATTCTCTCACTATGCCTGTGACACCAAAGTTTGTCTCTGGATGTTCCAGTGGCATTTAATAATGGTATTTGTATAGCTAGTACCTGTACAATGCCTTGATATAACCTTTGTCAGGTAACCTATTTTGGAAGGCTTTTCTGGGACTATATCCAGCTTGGCTTGTACTGACAGTTTTGGAAAGAAATTAAGATTTTTGTGCATACCAAAAGATGATACGGTACTTATTTTCTTAAATTGGATGGGAGATTAAAATCCAGTATATCCTCTTGATTTGTTCTTAGCAAGTTGCCATCACAGAATTGTGTGATGCAGCAGTTAAGCATTCTCCTCACCTTGACAGAGAATCTCATCACGCTCTTTCTGGTGGTAGATATCTTTCCTAAGTCTTTCAAAATTCACACTTAATTTCACTTAAAATGGTTCATCATCATGAGCAAAGAAGTGTTACCATCTAGCTTAACTTGATTCTTATAGCTGGGAGGAAATCCACTTACTGGAAATTATTTGGTATTTTCTGAAACTGTTTCCATGTTTGAGCTGCAGAGGTAGTGAAGGGCCTTGAGGGGAAGCCATGTGAGGAACATCTGAGGTCACTTGGTCTGTTCAGCCTGGAGGAGACTGAGGGGAGGCCTCTCTGCAGTCCACAGCTTCCTCATGAGGGAGGGTGGAGGAGCAGGCACTGATCTCTTCTCTCTGGTGACCAGTGACAGCACCCAGGGAATGGCATGAAAGTGTGTCAGGGACGTTTAGGCTGGGTATTAGGAAAATGTTCTTCACCCAGGGTGTGGCTGGGCACTGGAACAGAGTCCCCAGGGCAGTGGTCACAGCACCAAGCCTGACAGAGCTCAGTAAACTTTTGGACAATGCTCCAGGCACATTATGTGACTGTTGGGGCTGTCCTTTGCAGGGCCTGGAATGGGACTTTGCTGATCCTTGTGGGTCTCTTCCAACTCAGCATATTCTATGATAGATGCATTTTCTGTATCAATAATTATTTCTGTCAGCACAAGTTGTTCACTAGCCTGGTTGCTCTCCATGAGTGATTATTTTAATTTTTAAATTTTTGTATCATGTGAAAAAGGCTCCGTTGGGCAAAGTGTACAAAATATAGCAAGTGCAATTTTTGGTTTGTATTCCGTGCACCTGAATCCATCAGAAAACTCATCTAAAAATCCATAGGGAATATCTAAAGCTGAGAAAGGAGCAAGCAGGCCAGAGAGACATCTTAGAACAGTGTGTGGATGACAGTTGCTTAGTGACTGGTGATGTGACACGTGTGCTTCAGTCACTGGAAGGTTTTCTAAAATTCCTCTGCCCAAGGAGGACAATTAAGGCTCACCAACAAATGCATCCCATTTTTCTCTTCGTGGTGTTTTGATGGCATTGGACAGCATCATTCAGGGTGCTTACAGCACGTACTTGTTCTTGAAAGTCAGGCCTTGAAGAAAAAGCAAATGTACTGCCAAATGTCAGTGTTGGTTTTTATCTGAAAAGGCAGAAACAGGCCTGATTAGGACAACCAGCATGGAGTTTCAGTGGCAGAGATCTTTGGAACCAACCAGAGCTTGCTGAAAGCAGGACACCCATAGTTAGACTGCATTTTGAGAGCAGCTGGACATTTATGGCTTGGGCAGTTTGAGATGAAGTCACAGTTCTACTGGATGATGTAGAAAATTGAACTGCTCATTTGGAGCAGAGCATGGCATGATAAGCAAGAGAACAGTAAACACGTTTTTATATCCAACCTGAATTTGGAAGGCTTAGAATCACAGTGCAGGACTCAGCCATAAAGTTTTAGTATTTCAGACTGAGATTGGTGAAAATGACCTGCTTGTGCTACATCACATACAATGAATTAACAACTAATTTAAAAAGTCATAGTGGGAAATGGGTACAGAACTGACAAATGCTCACAAGACAACTCTGTTGTCTGTTTTTACTCCTGGTTGTCACACATCCAAGTTAAGGGAGGTAGAAACTTGAGTACTGTAATTATTAATAAAAGGCTGGGATACTTCCATGCCATAATTGCTTGTGGGAAATTATGAAAGTCCAGGGCCAAGAAATACTTGAGCCCTGCCTTATTTCTTCTCCTTAGGATATGGAGTCCTTGTAGATACCCACAGCATGTACTTGCATACTGCAGGTACAATAGAAATCGTTCAGTATCAGTTGCAGTATCTAACAAAAGTGTTGGAATGGTTGTGGAGTTACTTATTTAACAACTTCAGTATTGCATGAGTCATTTTAGCCCCCTCCTCCCCCATCAGTCTAGGCATCAAGAAAAGTCTTGAGTTTCTGCATTAAGTTCTCAGTATCACCACTTTCAGTAAAGCTCAGCGATAACAATGCTGCAGAGTTTTGGGTTTGTTATGGTAACGCAATTAAACCACTGAATTAAACCCTGAGAGCCAGCAAGCCCGACAGCATGTTCTGTTCCTTTCTTCAGCACAGAAAGCTGTCACTGAGACTCTCTGATGGTGCCTGCCATTTTTCAGAGTCACCATGCAATCCACACAGCACCGGGACTACCTGAGATGTTTTGTCTTTCCCATTTAACTTAATGTGACACCTACCACCATGGAGGATGACATGGGAGAAATAGGATTTGTCAAGCCTTGCACTAGCAGTTTTCAACACCCCTCTGGCAGTGTGTGCGTATGAATGAGGGGCCAGGTCCAGACTCTCCTCATGGCTGTGTTTCAAAGAGATGAAAGCTGGATGCAAACACATTGAGGTGTTGGGTTTCAATGATTGAGGGCCCTGTTATTTGTTGGTGAGATGTAGATCTGGCAGCCTCAGCTCTGAACAACAGGCTGCAAGCTGATGAACGTTCTAGCACTTGCAGTCTGGATATTGAGTACTGTGAAATTCTTGCTTCCAGCACTGAGATGTTCAGCTCTGCTGCTAACCTGGAGCACTTGCAGTGCCATTTCTTGTTGCTGTTAAGTGGGAATCCAGCCCTTCCCTTGAGCTTCCAAACTTGTTGCCCTGTTTCTGAAGGTCCAACTTTGCCAAACTTCAACTGTATATAGACTGAAGCTTTTTGTCATGGGCATAAGGTTTAAGTCTTTTGGAATTTCAGTCAAAGCAGTTGCATATTCTTTTTAACTTAGGATGTGGTGGTCTTTTGCCTGTGTTCAAATATTCTCAAAGATGTTTCTTTGAAATCATTTGTCACTTCAGTGTTTTGGGACAAGAACTCCAGTTTGGGTGGGGGAAATTACCTCTTTGTAGAGGATGTCCCCTGTGTTTTTATTTTTACCTCTGCTTTCTATTCTGATTTGGCCAAATATATTAATGTTTGTATAAAATGGATAGCACGTGCTCAGTAAAAGTGGTTTTGGTATGTGTGTGTATCTTTATTTTATACCAAATAAAGTCTGCATTGGTCTTATCTTCAGTGAGCATGTGCAAACCTCTTTCCTATAGAAAACTCAATGTGGTACAGAGGGAATCAAAACCATGTAATTATGGCAGGGGCTGCATCACTGGGCTGAGCAGAGAGGATTCTGCCATTCCTGGTTCCCACTGATGCCTTCTTCCCCATCCCCTCTTTTCCTGTTGTAATTCTTCCTAAGGAAGACCCCCAAAACCAACCAAAGACGCCCAAATCCAGGGTTCAGCTTTCCAGTGCTTCATAATGGAAAGGTCTGTAGGTGAGAGGGAGAAGACATTGATGACAGATGGGGTTAACATGAGGGAATGGGGAAAGGAATTCACTTTTGGTTGAGGATTTGTTGGGCAAAGGACTTGGGTGTGAGATGAATGAAGGACTGGGATTTGATGAGGAGAGGCAGGAAGCTGTGACTGCTTTAATTGGAAAAGTTGGCTAGGAGTGTGTGAGGAAAGGAAGGAACATGGAGAGAACAAGCTAGCAGAAGTAGGGAGCAAGAACTGGGAATTGCCCCAAGTGCATTATTTGGAGGAGATAGAGGAAGACAGCTCAGGGCAGGAAGAGGGGGAAGATGGAGAGCAGAGTGAGTCTGAGTCCAGATTGCAGGGGGAAACTGGTTACTCTTCAACAGCAGCTCTTGCCATGTGCTGCGCAGACAACTGGCAGTGAACCAGCCCCTGGGTGGAGAGCTGGTCCACAGGGCAGTGGTGACTTGCCCTTCCCTGTACCTTTCCTAGCCCACATAAACACCTTTCTCCTGCAAACCAGGCTCCCCTCTTTCTCTCTATATAAGGAATTTATTAACTGCTCCCCTGCTCTCCTAGCAGCATTGGGGTGGGATGCATGGGAAGAAGTACTCTCCTACAAAACTGAGGTTTTAAAGCTCAGATTTGTAAAAATAAAGTCTTTGCCCACCTTCTGCTACTGTTGGGCTCAGTCCGTGAGTAAAAGGGATGATGTGAAAGCTGTCTCCCAGCTGCCTTTGTCTGAGCTCCATTTGGGAGTGCCTTTACAGTCCCTTCTGCAATTACCACCAGCCACCAAACAGAGGAGTCTGGGGGAGGTCCTTGTCCGTGTCCTTGGTTCAAGTGACAGATGTTTGTAGACTGGATTTAAAAGTTCCAGTTCTAGCAGTGACTCATGTGCATATCACTGACATCTATTGTTTTCAGTATAAGCTTTTTAAAAATGCCAGGAAACCTCTTGTCTATGCACCCTGTTACAGAGGCGTTCAATGTCTGTGCTGCATAGTCCAGCACTGAAGGAGTCAGACTCAGTGTCTGCTGCCTCTCCTTTCGTGCTCCTTCTCAGTCAGGGATCACAAGCGGTTGTTTTTCTTCCAATGCAGCACTTGATCAGCACTCGAGTTTGGACACACCTGGGGCAGGAATGGATCGTGCAGCACGACTGGCACCATGAGCACCTGGTACCTGGTCTGTGCCAGAGGTTAGGAAGTGTGCAGGAATCTGATGGGAGACTGAAGGAGGTAAAAACGATGGACGCAATATCTCAAGGCTGAGGTATGTAAAAGCTCTCAGAGGAGCTGGACTCAGTCCCTGGTGCCACAGTGTCTGTGAGATGTTAGACAAGTAAGTTAGATTTTCTGAAGAGGCCAAGTCCAAATCAAGCAGAAGCTGAGTGACATGTTTGGTAAGCTGGATCTGGCTTTGCAGAACTGCTGTAGCAGCAGTCAGGGTTCAGGTGTGCCTGGGCAGGGGGCACTGGTGGCTCAGGGGGTGACTCTGAACCCCAGAGCGAGCTAGTCGTGAAGAGGGCAAATGTATGGTGGCATTAACATGTTCTTTGTCATAGGCACCCAAGCCCCAAGGGTGTGAAGTTATATTTTTAACAGTTACAGAGAAATGCCAGGTGAAATAACTTCTTGGAGAGGACCAAGCTGTGTGATTTATTTAGTCTCAAAGTCAAGGTTGAAAGAGGACAGCAGTATGGAAGAGAGGTAATCAAGCTCTGAACAATACTGGCATAAGAACAGATTTTTACCCATCAGCACTGAATCATTTCAGCCTGGAAGCTGGAAGAAGGTGGGGTTTTTTTTACTGTAAGAACAGCACAGCAGGAAGGGATGGAAGAGACAACTCATTTTAAAACACAACTCCTATAGTTTAGAAATAGAAAGGAACTGATATGGTAGATTACCATGTTATGACTAGATATGAAGCTGATGGTCCAGAAGCCCTGTGACCCATAGGAAATACTGTACAGAGTGCTGAAGTCTTCTGAAAAATCAGCTTTAATGTAGAAAAAGACCAGAGCCCTAGTTTAAAGATGCTTTGTCCATTTTGTTTGTGCTCTGTGAAAAGGAGGGAATGCTGACTTTCATAGAAATGTTGTTAACTCCAGACCTCAGTTTGTTCTGGAGTACTCTGCAGTAGGTTAGCGTCTCATAACATTTCCTATGAGGAAATCTGGCAATTGTGCCTCTGCCAGTATTTGAATAAAATACAGTGGAGTTGTACAATAAATCAAGAAGAGCACAAAGCCCACACCATTAACCCAGTAGCTTTTGCCCCTTTTTTCCTTGAGATGAGAGGAGCTAAAGGGAAAGGTGGGGTGTGTTTGTGTAAGCAAAGGCTGCATGGTTGTTCATTTGCCATGGGTAGAAATCCCAGCTGTGCCAGCAAGTGCAGGATGTGGGACCACCCAGCCCTAGCACTGCCCTCGCTGTGACTGAGCAGCCTTTAATGCTTTGCCATGCAGCTGTAAAATGATTAGCCCCTTGTTTATTTATGCACAGGCATGAAACTAGTTTCAGGTGGGCTCTGGATAGGATCTGAAGTGCAGCACTTGTTAAAATAATGGGAAAGGGCTGTGGGAGATCAATCCAAGTACAGCAGAGGCCTCTCTGATGGAAGATTTGAAAACTTTTCCTGGGCTTTTCACAGTCATTTCACCCTGCTTGAGCAGGGGTGACTTGACTGAATTGGTGTGGGTGTTCATCCCTCTCTTTTATTTTTCCCCCTTTTTTATAAAACCGGTTTAAGAACATTGAGTGATACTTAACTCTTTCTCAAATGGATTTAGAGATGAGAGGGTAGAACATTTGTCACCTGTTTCAAGCTGGTTTTAAAATCATTAAGGACAAAGATTTCATCTAGCATTCATTCACTCCATTATGTCTGTATGCCCACTGTGAAAAACTACTCTCAATAATCTGTTTGAATCATTCTTGATTCAGTTTAAGCCTGGTACTTCTCTTACTGGATGCAGAAAACAGCCTGATACCATTGCTCTGTGCTTTTTCTTGTGACAAGCACATAACTATAGGGTTATTTTTACACAATAACAACAACCCTCCCCCTTCCCCAAACACTCAGCTTTCAAGTTTATTCATTTCTGATTCAGATCTCCATTTTACAGTTTTTGTTTCAATAAAGCACTTTGGTTTGTTCGTCCTTGCATATTGATCAGCTTCCATACTCAAGTCCCAGTTCTGCCTTCATGCCAAATCAGATAACCAGATAAATATTTCAATGATTTATAAAACATCAATTTCTTGTATGAAAAGAGGTGATGTTGCTTACCTGAAAATTGGTTTTGTCCGGTCACAATATTTTTAATGTCTAAAATGTGAAAACTTCTAGAAACCAGGACCCAGCCTCAAGCTGCTGCAACAAATGAGGAGTTGCTTTAGCATGAATTTCATTTTGCATCCTTAAATTGTAAATTGGAAACTATATCTTCTTCTTGTAACTACTTATTAAAATATTTGCTAGTTGACTCTTCTTAGGAACTTATAATCAAAGCAGTTGCATTTAGATTGGATGATAATAGTAATAACTAGCTGATATTTCTAAAATTTTGTTCCTTGCTAGGAAGGGAGTTAAAATCTTGACAAGCAGTATAGGCTATATGTAGCTGCCTTGATAGTTCTGCCCTGGAAAATGGCCCTCCTGCTGCTTTTAGCTCTCTACCAGAGGTTAACATGTTGCTTGTAAATTGGTAATGCTACCCCTGAAGGAAGCAGCTAGTCAGCAATTTTAAGACTGCATAAACTTAGCTTATTTGTAAACTGAGTTTCAGGTTGCTTGGAGCTGTCAAAGTGTGTCTGGTCATGCCTGAGCTTACAGCTTCACATATTCCTGCCAGGAGGGATTCCAAGCAATTTTAAGACTGCATAAACTTAGCTTATTTCTAAACTGAGTTTCAGATTGCTTGGAGCTGTCAAAGTGTGTCCGGTCATGCCTGAGCTTACAGCTTCACAGATTCCTGCCAGGAGGGATTCCCGTTCTGAGACGCTGAGCTCCTGAGGGCTGACCTTGGAGCACTCCTCAGCATGCAGAGAGTAAAACTCCTCCACTGGCTACTGAGCAGGTGAGTGATGCCCCATCCTCATAGCAAAACTCCTGTCTTTCACAAGAGTTAGGCTGTGCCTTTATAACACATTACTTTAAAATTCTTTACTAGTGCATGAAAGAAAAGGTCCAGGGATAAGTGGGAGAGAAGTCTCTTGTGATCTGTTACAGAATAGCTAGAATAATTTTGAGCTAGACATTTAATTAGTAAAATTTTTCATCTTCTAACGATGCTTTGATCTGGGGAATGCACAAGTAGTCTAGGGCCCTACAGAATAATTCCTGGGACTTATTTCTGAATGCCTGCAGGGCTTCATCACTGCTCTACCCAGAAGTTCATTCCAATATTGAGGGGTTTTAAACTAGTGAAGGTAAAAAGCACCCAGGGAAGGTGATAGTTACTCCTTAATCTAAAGCAACTGGAATATTAGACGTATCTAACTGTGAGCAGTAATTGTACTGTAATATCATAAGTACAATTAATACAGAGTGAAGTTTGCATCCTTTGAAATCCTTTACATCCTGACTTGACAGTCAAGTTTTGCAATAACTGCTAAAAGGTAAAATCAGGTTGATTTTTGTAACCAAGTGCTTTCATACAAGCATAGTATAATTCTCCAAATAAAGTGTGAAATTCTACAAGACAAATTGCACACCCATCTTTGCAGATTTTTCTTGGCTACAGCCCAATATAGACCACCTTCCTTTTTAGAAGCTTTTTGGATTTTTTTTAAGTTACTGCTGCTCTGCCCCATGCAGATGTAGCATCTGTACTGAAGCGTGCAGCTATAGATAGCTTATAGTAACATGAGGGTAGTTCTGTTTACATGTGACCATAGTGTTGTGCCAGTTAATTCCTTCCTAGTGAAGGAAAATCTGTGGAAATTTGCTGGCATTCCCTTCTCCTCCCTTTCTAAATACCAATGACCAGGGTATATCACATCTTGCCCTGTTTATTTTTCCAGTAGGATTCTACCAACATGGATGTTTCTTATGCTTGAAGAGACTTTCTCCCATGATCCATTAGATGAAAGCGCACTATGCAACTGGGTCCCCTCTCTTTCACTGCCTGAAGC
>NW_005054342.1:4429188-4488947 GCF_000277835.1 Geospiza fortis | reverse complement strand
GCTGAAAAGCCCAACTGAACTGGTTTTGGCTGGGGAAGTTCAGTTTTTTCAGAGCAGCTAGTGTGGGGCTGTGTTTTGGATTTGTGCTGCAGACAGTGTCAATAGCACAGGCATATTTTCCTTATTGCTGAGCAGTGCTTGCAGAGAGTCAAGGCCTTTTCTACTCCTCACCCACCAGTGAGGAGACAGGGGGTGAACAAGGAGTGGGGAGGTGACACAGCCAGGACAGCTGACCCCAGCTGGCCACAGAGGTACCCCAGATTGTGTGGCCTCATGCTTGGCATGTAAAGCTGGGGGCAGAAGAAGGAAACAGGAGATGTTTGGGGTGATGCTGTTTGTCTTCCCAAGTTACTGTTTTGTGAGATGGGCCCTGCTCTCCTGGAGATGGCTGAACACCTGCCTGCCCGTCGGAAATAGTGAATGAATTCCTTGTTCTGCTTTGCTTGTGTGCACAGCTTTTGCTTTCCCTATTAAACTTTACCTCAACCCACAAGTTTTCTCCCTTTTGTCCTTGTGATTCCCTCCCCCATCCCACTGGTGGTGAGTGAGCAGGTGCCTGTGGGGCCTTAGTTGGTGGCTGGCATTAGACCACATCGCTGACCATGGATGCACGCAGTTCAAATCCCACTCTTCAGTTAACCCAGCTGGCACTTGGTCTGTCAAGGTCTGAGTACCAGGGAGCTGGGTGGGAGCAGGTGGCTGAGCTCCACAGCCACATCCAACCCCACAGCATCTGATCCAGTGTCTGGGAGCTGCCTACCTCCCACACCATGGAGGGCACCAGCAAAGCTCTGCTTCCTACTGAGTGCAACTTCTGTTTGCTCTTTCAAAACCGACCACACAAACTCACTGCTGTAATAGCACAGAATTTTCTGCACAGGATGACCAGTGTAGAGAGAGAAATGGGGCATAGCAAACCATGGAGAAACACTTTCTCCTCATTGTAGTGTAAAAACTAAAAGCACTGCTGAGCAGGCGAGGCTGGCAAAAGACAGGTGCATTTCAGTACTGCAATTGTTATAGAAAATTTCATGCCATAAACCAAGTTTCTCTCTGTTGCTGTGGCATGTGTTTAATTACTCATCCTTTCTCAAACAAAAGGTACTTTCAAGATACCTGTACATTTACCTCAGGTTATAATTTCTCTTTTCAGATTGTATTTAATATTTAAATTTAATTTCTTGGCCCAGAACAAGAGAGCAGTTGTGGTTTTGTTTAAGATTTTTAATAGAGATGGATTTGATAATTTTATTTCATTGATCAAATGTCTCAGGACACATAGTGTATATAGAAATAGTCACATTTTCAAGTGTTACCCTACACAAAAACTGAATGTAAGCTGTCACTTTTTATTCTTCTTAAAAGGAAAACAGCTCCTAACAGCAAAACACACATGGCTTATTTTCCTTTAAGTGCTTCTCAGAAATCACTTTGTCTTGGACCGTGGATTAGTTTAGCAGGAATAGTTTTTACTTTGTGTGCTCACTCTTGTTTAGGAAAAATAATAGATACCTGACTTAACAAAATTCAGTTTCTTTGAGATTATTGAACTCAGTTGTGGCAGAGGTGCCCTAGTCTTGGAACAGAAGCAATGTCAGATTGACAAATATGCTTTATTAAGTATGTTTAAGAAAATACAGAATGTCTGAGGAAGGAAAGTCTGTGTGCAGAATTTCTGTAGCTCTTCAAGCAGAGTTAAAAGTCTGATCACCATCTCTTTTCATTATTTCCACTCCTCCTTTGTTTGATCCAGTTCAAATATTCAGCTGATGTTAGCATACTGAAAAATTCCTGTCTGTATTTGATGGGATAATGCAGGACAAAGCAGACTCTCCTCTGGTATGCCTGCCCAAGCTCCACCTCACGTCCTCAGAGGACTGGCAGAGCCACCCACACATGGCTGCTCTGGACAGCACGGGCCAGCAGCTCCTGCACTGGATTTACAGTGCAACAGGGTTGTGAGTTTGGCTTCAGCTCTCAGCATTGCCTTTTTAATCACTCCTGCTGTCTTCTGAACACTAACCAGGGTGATTCCAAGCTCTTTCTGACAGACAAGCAGCTATTTTATAGGCTGTTGTGCCTTGTAGGCGCACACGCACTGGAAATGCTTTTCACTAAGTGCAACACCCCATTTTACAATCAGCCTTGGGTTCCAAAATGAACTGCATATCCCCCACGTTTCACTTTCCTGTGATTCCCTTCTCCAGATCCAGCCCTACAAATCTGTAGATGACAGTGCTAGTTGCTTCTCTCCATTGTGAAAACTGGTGAAAGATAAAAAAACAGGACAGAGAATTAATGGTCAGTTATTAATCCTCATAGATTCATCTTCCTACAGTGACTAAGAGAGCATGAGCCAAGGCTTTTTGAGAAAGGACTTTCCGAATATCTCATAAAATGAAATATATCATCAAGACCTCCTTTGTCTGCATCATCATTCAGTCTTTCTAACAACAAATTTAGAAGTTTTAACACCTCTCTATCCCAGCCATGTTGATGTAAATCTGTATTTTATTTCTCTACATAATGTTTACTTTTTGTTGTACCTTGCAACCCTTCCTAGGGTGGAGATGCTACAAGGTGGAAACCATTAATTAGATTTTAAGGAAGTGAACTCTAAATCAATTATGTGCTGTGAGAAAAGAGCTGAGTTGCTGGCTTTGCCCTGAGGAAAGACCTGACAGTATCAGCCTTTTTCACTTCCAAGATAAAATACAAAGTTCATGTGTATCACTAATGTGTCAAGCCACAGTAAGTTTTGTATTACTATCAGCCAAGTAAAAAGAGAAGACATATTTCTGATGACTACAAATGACAGCTATGATTAGTGCAGCCAATGTTGTGACTCAGTGTGAAACAATGAACTCCACAAAAGCTACCTGCTACTTCCCAGTGACTCCAAGGCCTATTTAAAATAAGGAAGTAATAAGAAATGGAAAGGCGATGCTGATCTACAGCAGTAACACCATCTTCATACCTAACCTGAAAGTTGTTGGCAGAGCAGGAGTTCCAAGCAGCACTAACATTTCCTCTCTTGAGAACAGAAGGCTTGGATGAAGCCTCAATGAAGAGACTCAAAGCTGAATTTACTGCAGTATCTTGTCCACGTGAATGAAAGTTTAGCCAAGCTTGTACACAAGCCAGCCCCTGGCAGAAAGCCCAGCAGGTGTTTATTCCCCATCCTCCACTGCTACTATCCCCACAACATGGAGAGATTTCACAACATTTTGCTTTCTCTCTCCTCCCCACCCACTGTTGTATTTAAATGATAATTCCTTGCCATTTAACCTCTTTAGGATATTGAGCTCCCAAACTAGGACTCAGAGACCTGCACACCGTTGGTGTGGCTGAAGACCAAGAAACCAAGCCCTGGTACTGCAGAGAGCTGCTGTTCTCCTTACATCCTCACTGCTTCATGTGCAAATATTGAAAGGACAGCTGTCATGGAGCTGTCAACACAATGAAGAGGATGTGTCAGGGGATGCAGGACTATATTCCAGTTCTACTAACCTCTGCTTACAGCTATTACTTCAGCATTGTTAAAGATATTTGGTGCAGTAGCACCCAGTTTCTTGCACACAAGAAACCATGTGTATCTCTTGGAAGGCTAGGACTAAAGATATATTACAGCCCTCCCTAACAGCAGTTGGACCACTCCCAGCTTGACCCTACCATACCATGCAGGCTTTAGGTGCCTCAAGGGAAAGAAGCACCAAAGGTTTTGGACAGACCATCTACCACAACAGTCTTAGTCAGGACAGCGTGATATGCTTTGGATACCTGATGCATTTTGATGTTTGAAGTAACCCTAAGACACCTCCTGAAACCTTACAGATATGTTTATATCACAAGTGACAAGAATGGCAAACTGAAAATTCAGGCTAAATGCTGCTTCTGATTTTGAGCATTATGAACAGACCAAAACTAATTATCAGGCAACCTGTAGCAGCCAGCCTGTAACTGCAAAGGCAAGGCATGGCATCCTGTGTCCCTTAAAGGAAAGAAGCAAATGGGATGTTGTTAGATGACTTGCATTCTCCTTGCTCCACCAGAACCAGCTGTGGGTTGTGTGATTTTACCTCCCTTTCGTTACTTCTGATATCCCAAACTCAAATCAAACTTACCTCAAGTGACCCCGTGTGCTGGAAGTTGTTATTTCACAACCGCTATTACTAATCGGCTGATGCGATCCAGAAGAATGCCTTCTGGTGTTCTGCTCTCTGGTATTAATCTGTGTCAACATCAAGACATTCAAGCCAAGCAATTTAGGACTGAAATTCAAAATCAGGCAGTGGAGGATAACCTCCCTGATTAAACTAGAGTCAGGAAACAAAAGTCATAAATATATTACAACGCGGAACTGCATGACCTACTTCTCCCTGCCTCAGTAATAACAACTTCAGAGATTTTACTAGTTAAAAAATAAATCCAATTCATTTCTCATAGCCTAAAGTTAAGTATTTTAACATTGCAGCAAAAACCTTTTAAGTTGGGCATTAGCTTTCTCTGAGGGAATGCAAATCTGGAGGCTTTTTTTTCAATTAGAAGCAGGAAAGCGACCTTTAATTGCAGCATTTCAAATTATTGCCATTTAATTAATCAAATTTGCATAAGTTAGCAGTGTAGCATAGCTTTGAAATTGTACTCAGGCACCAAAGTGAAGTTTGACTATTCTCCCTCTCTCCTTTTTAAAAATCTTTATCTAATGTGTTTATATATTACATTTTCAAGCTCCAAAAGGTTAAAAAACTGCAGGAAATGGGGCTTCAGAAACTTAAACTAAAAATTATTATGTTAATAAAAGCTAGAACTAACCCAAATATTTTTAATTTTCCTGGGACAAAGATTGCTGCTCCCTTGCATGCACCAATAGAAGTCTTTCTGGCTCTGTACTATTGCACAAGAACCTGAGGGGAGCAGTGGCTTTACCCTTGGCAAATTAGCAGGTGTTCAATAAGCCAGGGCTTCTCTCCCTCCCTGCACATACCTTTCTCCACCAGCAAGTTCCCTGATAGACAGTGCAGGCAACTAATAAAGTCTTTTATTCCAGAATAAATTATAATGAGCTATCTCATCCATTTAATATTCAGTCCCTAGATAAATTTTCAAACCCACTGGCATTTTGGATGTCAGCAAGTCCATGTGGGGCAGTGCAAAATAGATTATTATCAAGAAAGTACCAGAGGGAGAGTGAATAAGCAGCCAAACCAGAGAGATCATTTTATTATCTGAAAATCTAAACTGATTCTAATATTCAATTGCTTTGTTGCAACTGTTTAGTTTCCATAACAAAAACTTATATAAATTGCAAGTATCAAATAAAGATATGAAATGTCATTTGAGTCTGCAACACAGATTCAAATATTAGATAAGCATTTGCATCCTGTTTGTAAGTGTGCATGTTTCATAAGGCTCCTCCATATTTACCACACTAATGTTACTCTAAGAACTGCTCTCAACATTACTATAGACAGTTTAGAATCAAGAAAACATAGTAATGATGTGAGGTTACTTTAAAAAATTGTTCAAAGTTACTTTCCTTACTCTGGAGTAGAAGCAAGTCAGTGCTACCCTGTAAAAACCTTTCATTTTGTGATCAGTTAGAATGGGGTGGTTTTATTACTTTTGCATTATCCCACAGCCCTTGTTTTAGATAAGGTATGCAGAAGCCAAGATAACTTCTCAGCATTTAGGACTGCAAGATTAAGAATAGCAATTGTTTACAGTGCTGTTCCCACAGTAGAGCTGCCTGTTTAAACCATTTCCTGGCTTTGTAATTCACTGTTTCCTCCACACTTTCCTCCTCTTTCACTTTGCAGGCTTATTTCTACTGGAAGTTATTTTTCAGAATGGCACTCCCAAAAATTCCAGACCAAGAAGTATCTGTGGTTTTTCACTGTGCCACATTAAGCTCTCCTCTAAACCTTCTTCTGCATTGAAAATAAGGTTTGCATGGGCTGCTTCTTACAAAGAATGTTTTCCAATATAGGGATATTTGAATTTGTTAATCTACACGATTTTGACTGACTAATGTGTTCAACCTATCCAGCAGTTTTGTCCTACTTTCTGCAAGTCTGATTATGACCAAGATTGTTCATAGCCAGTCCAGGGCATTTACTGGCTGCTTTTCTCCTGGATGGTCTGTGTCTCCTAATCGTGGGTTGTCTTCCCTTTCTTCTAAAGTTTCAGTGGGTCATGAGTTCAGTAATTTTGGAGAGGAGTACTCCCTGCTGATGCATCTGTAACTTCTCTGGTTTCTCCCCCAAAAAGGTCCTCCCCCAAATGTTAAAGAAAAGCATATGAAGTTTAGGCTTGAGAGTATCCAAATTCCATTCCCACACTTGTGCAGAAGCAGACACCATGTCTGCCAAGGCTGAGGTCAAGCATGTTATTCCAGGGAGCTGCTTCAGAGTTAAAAGAAACACTGAACCTTTCTTTGAAAGGCATGTGAAGCATATTAGTTCTTAGGGTTTTATTGTCCAGAATAAGACTAAAAGATGTTCTGCTGACCAACACTGTCTAAAGAGAGACTGCAATTGGAGTTAAATTGATATTATCAATGAAGGACCATGCCAATCTTATTATAAAGACAAAAATCACAGAATCTGGCCTCCTAAGTAGCATGAGCAGCTCATAATATCTGTTAAGGTTGCTAGAATTCCTACCGTGAGAGCTTTCCCTCCCCCCAGGAGTAAAACATAGTAGCCATCATTTCATTAGTAGTGGACGTCATTTTAACCTTTGCTATTTACTTGCTTCAGACCAGCTCTTTGGAAGGTCAGCCAAAAAAAGAATTCTTTTCTCTCCTCCAGTTAAAATTCCTGCAATCCTTTCCCCAAAGGCAATTCCTTCATTGTCAAAGCAAATAATTTTTTTTTGGTCTTTTCATAGGCCAGAAAACATGCATCCTTGGAATAGGGCTAGACTTGGTCAAGTACCAAGTATGTGATACTTGAGCCTTGTTCAGGCTTATCAGAAAAGTCAGTTTACATTGCATAGTAGACATGTAGCAGAGAGTGTAAACACGCTTGTCATAGTGCTTCTCTTTTTTGATAACTGGAGATCGAGGATCAGAGCTGCTCCTGGAACCAGCGTCAGCAGTGCTTGGAGAACCTCTCATGGAAAGGACCCTGGAAATTCCAGTGTTGGGCCCCTGGGTGTAGCAGGGTGCTTGGCAGTCACAGGATCTGCTCATGGCTCCTCAGCTTTAACTGATAAACTGCTTGTGCTCCCAGGGAAATGAAGGGAATTGGCTTTTTTTTGCAAAACACATGTGGGCTTGAAAAGGAGTTGTTCTGCTCAGCCGTCATCATCAGGGTTTGTTACCCTGCACCATTTAAGAGCAAAGCTCCCTCACTGCAGCCTACAACTTCCTTGTGAGGGGAAGAGGAGGGGCAGGCACTGATCTCTCTCTGTGGTCTGTGACAGGGCCCAGGGAATGGCCTGAAGCTGTGTCAGGGGAGTTTTAGGCAGGATATTAGAAAAAGGTTCTTTTCCCAGAGAGTGTCGGGCACTGGAACAGCTCTCCAGGGCAGTGGTCACAGCACCAGCCTGATAGAGTTCAAGAAGCATTTGGACAACACTCTCAGACACAAGGCGTGACCCTTGGGGATGCTGCTGTGCAGGGCCAGGAGTTGGACCTAATGGTGCTTGTGGATCCCTTCCAACTGGGAAGATTCTCTGATTCTATATTGGTCTTACAAATAGACTCCTGGTTTCCTTGTCTCTTTTCTTAATAGTGTGAGACAGTCTTTACAGATCAATACCCTTTATAAATTTGCCTTGGAGGGACAGATAGGGAGGTAGATAACTCATTAGAGAACACATTTGAGAGAAAGCAGACTAGACAACACAACTGCAAAGTTCCTCTGCAGCAGGAAGTTCACGTACTGAGGTTAGCCAAATAAGTTTAATAGTTAAGGAAAAACAGAGTGGGTATTTACTCACACACAGTTTTATGAGAGGAACAACTGAAATGGCAGCAAGAAAAACACACTTTTTGGACAAACTGATATTACATCACGTTAGTGGGCCACAAACTCTTTAAAAAAATAAATCTTTTGAGACATGAGAATGAAATCACATTTTAGCATGCTTTAAATAGCTGAAAGCTCTTTAAAGCATACATTTTCAGCTATTGGCAAAGACAATGATTATCTCCTCATCTGGAAATTAAAAAGCATTTAGCAATAAGTTAAAGCTAGCCTACATGTAAGTGGGCTAAATACTAGTCAGAGATTCTTCCCTTTTCACATTTAAGATGATACTACAGTTCATCACCTCTGTAGCTTATATGCTGTTGTGCAATGCCCCACTGAAGTTTCACATCTACTCTGCGAGAGAGAACAAGGGTAAACAGCTTTCTTTTAGGATAGTCACAAATGGTAAAAACAGTAGTATTTGTTTGTCTGTTTAATTAGATGTTTGCTGTTTATCACACACAAGAACTGTAAGCAGAGTCCATGAAGTCTTCTGAGCAATATGAAACCTCCTGGTTCCATGCAAGTTCAATACTGCCCCTCTCTCTCTCTTTATTTCTCTCCTCCTCCTATCTGCTGTTTTCCCCAGCCCAAGTTTCCAACTATCTTCATATGAAAGAAAGTTTTACTTTGTGACGGCTACCCAAGAGAGCCTGGCTCCAGGCTCACGTTTGCTTCAGGTACATCTTAGACCACAGGAAGCTGGATGTTTTTCTTTTGAGGCACTAGAAGTTAGGCTAAGAGTAATAGTCAAGTTGCCCAAAGCTAAAGGGACAAGTAGCTTTCATGGCCTTCCTATTTAAACAGCTGGCCAGTGAAGAAATCTTATTTTCCCTTTTTTTCCCTGAAATAGATGAAGTACATTTTGCAGTAACAGATTCCCCAGTCTTTCATTCACACATCTGTAACCCTAATGTTTACTGTCCCATTCACTTGAGTTTCCTCAACCTCAAGAGAGAAGTTAACAATAGATCTCTTCACATTCAGATACACACACAATCTTTTTTGTCTCTTAATAATTTTCAAGTTTATAGTTGTCCTTTCACATTCTCAAGCTAAGCCAAGACAAGCTCAGTTCTATGACAACATTTTCATGTACCTCTCTTCAGAGAGAGAGAGCTGCTGCAGCTGAACAAGACAATTGCAGCATGCTAGTTATACTTGGATTTGATAAGCAGTTGGAAAGAGGAGAATAACCAGTTTTCTTATTTGTCTATTTTCAGACATTTAGAAAACCCCACTGTCAGCATCTTGAGTAAAAAATAGGTGACATCTTCAGACCCTAGTAAAACCACTTCTGCGTGTTAACTTGTTTAAATAAACACCCCCACCTCAAGTGACACAGTGGCCTGCAGTCTTCCTTGATCCATTCACAGAGCAAGAGTTATTTTTACTGAGTCAGTAATCATGCATTGTATTCCAGAGGAAATACTAGCCGGGTACCCCTGCTTGTAACTTCATGATCTGCTGCTCCCAAATCACGTTCTAGTGCTTCCTCTGAACTACTTTTTGTTCTCCTGCTGTCAAGGTTAGTGGTAGCTGTATGGGGGCCAGAAGAACCATTTGCAGTTATTGTTGTATCACCATATGTCACAGTAAGGTCACCATCATTTAGAATAAAATCAGAATCCTCTTCTCGAAGCTGTTCCTGATTCTGAAAAGAGGAAGAAAAAAGAAAAATCTTTATACAGTGCACAGCACCTTTCTTTGCCCAGAACATAACTGAAGAATTCACCTACATGTCAATACAGAAGAGATAAGGTTCCACCTTAAGAAATGTTAAAAATAACCTTGAACCCAGTGTTTGCAAATCAGCTTACCGTTCCCTGTATAACTACTGCTGCTGGGGAGAGATGAGAGGGAGCTGAAGCCAAGAACTAGGTTATGGAGCGGGTAACCCAGGATTTAGTAGCACTGGAAGTACACCAGAAGTACAAGAGATGAGTGGTACATATTGGGTTTTGCATGACAATTTAGAGGGCAGTACAGGAGGATCAAGCACAGTTGAGCCACTCCAGATACAGAATTGCATCTGTTGTTAATTAGTCAAATTCATTAGTAAACTTTTTCATGCAAGTCAATAAGAACTCAGAAAGCCCAAAATCTCTGTATTCATGAATTCTTCAACACTTTTTTTGTTACACATCAAGAACTAAAAATATTTTTTCAAACTATCTCCTTACTTTTACCTATTCCTAAATAAAGAATTACTTGACCTAGTTCTTCGGCATGTCCTGAACCATAAAGAATGGATACAAAGTGCTTGCTTCATAGTTTTGTAACTAGTTCTGATGTGTTTTCTTCTCAAAATGATTTAAGTGGCTCACAAAACCCTGTGAATTTATTTTGGCAGAGATGGATTGAAATATTTAGTCAGAGAATAGAAATTGCCAAAGTGCAATAAAGCACATAATTTCTCTATCACAGCATAATACAACAACAATTGTACCGTGTTCCACTCCTGTTTAATGTGGTAAAAGGCAAAATAGCTGAATTGGTCAGAAAATAGGCTTTCTTCATGTTTGAAGAAAATTCTAATCTGTGCTATAAGCTTGCTTTCTTGCAACAGAAAGCAATTA
This sequence comes from Geospiza fortis, assembly GCF_000277835.1. Taxonomy (NCBI): domain Eukaryota; kingdom Metazoa; phylum Chordata; class Aves; order Passeriformes; family Thraupidae; genus Geospiza; species Geospiza fortis. Next base: position 4,478,389 of record NW_005054342.1, on the reverse strand, counting down.
TTTCCCCACATGAATGGCTCTGCATTGCTTAGCAGGAGCTGCAATGTGTACTGCTGTTCCCTCAGCAGGCTGGACACGGATCGGGCTGTGTTCTCAAAATGCATTATTTCCTTGCACTGCAGCAAAGGAAGGGGGGCACAGGCCATGTGAGATGGGATGTCTGGGATCAACGTGAACAGAAAGCTCTGCCTCTACTGCAGAACAGGAGTTCAGGGCACTGGAGATGAAAAATGCTGATTAACTTGTCCATGATGAAAAACGCAGCTCCTGGCTAAATAAAACTTCCTGGGAAAGCTTCCTGTCATTATGTCAGAAAGATAATCAGACAAAATGAAGCAGCACAAGCCTCTAGATGATACAGAATATATAACTAACAAGGACTAGAAGAGGTGTCAGGAGTTTGCCAAAATCAACGAAAGAAATGGTGCAGTTAAGTGTTGGGTGCAAGACAAGCTCCACTTCGAAGGAATGCTAATTTCTTAGAACCTTTATGGCATCCAAACTTATCATTGCTTTTTTGTGACAGGGTTAGTCTGATAGAGAGCACACTGTTCTCAAAGAGCAAATATGGGTTAGGACACTTGCTTTTTGATCACAAAGAAAACACTGACCTACTGGCGCCATCTTAAACAGAAAAAAAAAGGAGAAATGAAGAGGTTCAGCTATAATTCATATAAATAGCCTTTGCAATCTTTTAGTTGTAAAAAAAAAAAAAAGTCTGAGGAAAAAGACCAAAATGATTAAAAGGGTCACAAAATAATCAGTTTAAGAAAATCTGGTATCTGTAGATATATTGTTTTGAAGAAGAGGCATTCAAATAAGGATGAAAATCAGAAAAATGAGCAAGAAGCAGGAAATCTGTGACTGTTGACTGATTACGTTCTAGAAAGTCAAAGAAGCTGCTAAGGTCTATCACACGTTCCCTTCATGGTTTTTGCCCTTGGAGAGGCACCAAGGAGGGGAAGGCAGAGCTAGCAGAGCACCAGAAGTTATTGCTGTACCAGGCCCACGTGTGAAGTGGCTGCAGCAAGCTCCCAAAGCACCTCCTGTCTCCACAATGCTGTTGAGCAGAGAACCCCTGCATACACCTAGCAGATAAGAAACTGTAAGAACCCAATACACTTGAGCTTCCCCAAAAGGCTGAGGTGCTCTTGGAAGCATGGTACTGAAAGAGAGGGTCACAGGCTTTATACTATATGGCAGGTCCTGAGTCAGTCTTTCTTGGTTTGTCCCAGGCTGCACACGTGTACCTAAACATGATCAGTTCCAGAGAAAACACTGAGCTTTCTCTCAAGGTAGTGAACAAACATTGCCTCGTACAAGCCTCGTACAAACTTACTTGTTTCCATTCTGAAAAGTACTGCAAGCAGCACGGATTTTATTTCCTATATTTCCCCAGAGAACATCCACGAAAAATCTCATGTACTATACAGATTTACTGTGTTTGCAAACAAAGAGGATGGGTGAATAAACCTATCGTGCTTCATGCAGCATGAACAATTCGTTCAAGAAAGACAGGAAATGTATCCAAATAGATCCACAGAGACTTGAAATACTCCCAAGAATAACCCTGAACAGGCCCTCTGCAATCCCCCAAGGTTCTGTAGGAAAAGATTCAATTCAGTCAGAAAACACAGGTCTGAATGACGCTACTGAAGCTGACACACTAGAATGGCTAAAGACCTGAATCCAAATCTGCAAAAGCCTGAATTCTGCTTTGATGTGCTGACCATAACCTTGAGGGACCTCTCTGCAGACTGTCCTCTTTGTGGTAAAAGCTGTCCCTGCTCCTAAGAATACATGCTGGAGATGTTTTTTGTTATAAAAGCTTATTTAGATTGAGTTACTGCTCACAAAGCCAGTCTTTATTGCCTCCTAAGACAATGTAAATAAAGCACAAGCAAAGTACTATGCATGTGCAAAATGCTGGCATCACAAATGCTGGTGGTGAACACAACACAGGCACCACAGATAAGAGAACTTGCATTAGAAGTTACTTATCCTGTGGCTCCAAAATGAAAGCATCGAGTACCGTGCATGCAAAATATATTCAAACTTAAACCTGATGCTCTGTTTAATTTCTCTCTTTCTCAGCTGAATTTAAATTCACCAAGGAAACTAAGTAATTTTTGCTATGAAGCTAGAACCACTAAGGAGGGGGAAGGGGGAAGCCTGGCTGAACAGTTTTCTTATCCATTTTGAGAGTTATCTGCTCCAAAGTTTGCAAATCAAGTTTCTTCACTGGGCTTGCATATTTATAAATTACTTTGATTCTTTCTAGCTTCATACCAAGCTGTCATACTGTGTATGTGCAAGAAATACTTTTTTTTGTTTAAGTGTGCAAGAGCCCTGAAACAAACTAACAACAACAACAAAGTATCCCCAGGAGGGCTTATTTCACTTGGAGTAAATGACTGATAGAACAGAAAACTACTAAAAGTTTCAAAGGACATTTCAAAAGAAAAAGCAAAATAACTGACCTACATCAGTTTGGTCATGCACTGAAGATAACACCAGAAGAGAAAAAAAAGTGATTAAAATTATAACTTTCAAAATTGAAACTGCTAACTGCAGCACCTTTTCGTGCTTTAAATTCCAGCTTGTCTGTCTGGGTTGGAAACAGCCCAGTGGTACAGCCTTAAAGCAGTGGGAGAATGTCAGCAAGGAACAGTAACATCATCTCTGGAAAAAATCCACTGTACCTCACCCCTGTGGGCTGACTCAGAGCCCTACACATTCTCCATGCAAATTGAGGCTTACAGGACACGATCTCATGCTGAGGAATAAGTTGTGGGTGGGCTGCATTGGAGGATTATTTGACTTTCAGACTTTTGAACCCCCCTTTGGCATTTAATTAAAAAGACCTACTCCCACTTGTGGAAGTGAGAGTGAATTCTAAGTAATGTTGTGATGAAGTCAGAGAAGAAAAAGAAACCTGAAACAACAAAAGCTAAAAACAATCTACAAGTATACGGTCAGCATAGCCACATACTTACTGCTTTCTTCTCTATATAGATATCATAACTCAGACATGCACCTGGAATGACATCCAGGATTTAACACTTGTTTGGGAAAAATATTTTACAGCTATGTTTTTGCAGACTTTTTTTTTTCTTGTTTAACTGACAATCTTCAGTCTTTAATTCTCACAGGTGTGCCATTTAATTTTCCTGGAAATACCTCACAAAAACACTATTCCAAGCAGTTTCTGTCCCCACAAAGACATGGCTGTCTCTCTTGCTTCACCAGCATTTAACAGAAAGGCAAAAAGATTCCACAGCTTATTAACCAGTAATGAAATGTCATAGCCAAGTGCTGTGGCAAAGTCAGCCATGTAAAAAAACAAAAAGACAAAGCAACTGCAAGGTTCAGAAATCTTGAAAAGAAGTTAGAAATAAAACTTCAAAATCATATTCTTTCCTAAGACAATTGCAGCCCTGCACTGAAATAGGAACAGGAAAGAAAATACAATAGGAAAGTTCCATATTATACACCTCAACAAAGTATACAACCTAACAAGCATTTTAAATGAAGTTAATGTCCTGTGTGTATCACAGAGCCAATCCATTAAATAGTAAGTTTCCACATCTGGTGGTAGCCAACAATGATGAGTAATGAGGAAAAAAAAAAAAGAAGAAAAAGAGCCAACTATAAGACAAAATGAGAGTCAAAGCTTGCATGTTCATTCTGGCTAGATCCTCAGTTACTGGACAATTACTCTCATAAGATCAGAAAAAGGCAGACATACGGGTGCACAAGGGCTAATCGGTCTGATGATGCCTTCCAATCCAGACATGTTTCAAGACCTCCAGTGCCATTGCAAAGTGGGAACAAGGCCAATTTCTTGCATTACTGTAGTTCCAAGTGGGCAACAGGTATCTCAAAGTTCTTTGAAATTTTTCTATCAGGTACAAGTAAGATGCTAATGATACCCAGAGAGAAATGTGGGAAAGATTTCAAAGCTGCAATTAGAATTCATAACTCTCTAGGAAAAGATTAATAGACAACTGGTCCAAGATTACTTGAGCATAGAGATATTAATATCCCAGAGAACCTGCAAATTTGAGATTTCCCACACAGTAATATGGCTTTATTTACAAGAGCTCATGAAAGGTTGTAGATTTCAGAAGGACTGTATAGATAAGAAGGAAAAGTATCAGGATCCTACAAGAGTAATATGAGAACAGAGCACTAATTATTGCAAGACACAGCTGTAAAGACAGTGTGGTGGCCTGCTAGACTGAGATAAGTAACTGATTAACAGTTTCTGAAATCTGATCTCAAATTTTGCAGTGGAAACAATGAAGGGAAGCCCTACCAGGTTTTTTTTCCAGCTGGATAAATGTATCGGTGACATCTCTAAGGAGACCTCGGAGTTGAGCAGTAACAGGCAAAGAATCTTGTCCAAAAGCCTTGAGAAGGGACTGAATATTTTGAAGTGATTCACTGAACTGGGTTATTGACTAGGCATGTAACTTTCCCGTATCCTTAAATGTTATTTTTCTAATGTAGAATTTGAACAATAAGATAATTCCTGATCTCAAACACCAGAAGGTTTTGCCTCAGGGCAGACAATCTTAAATCCTATCTGCCTAGGAAAACCAGGAAAACCTAGGAAACCAAGAAAAACTTTCTTGCAGTATGTTTCTATCAGACCAGCTGAAACCAGGACATTACCTAAAAAGAAAAAACACCGATTTCCTGAAGTTTAATACATAAAAAACCAAACCAGGAGGCATTGAATTGTTCTACTTACATCATAGACCTGGGGACTTGTCAGACAGCGGGCTATCAGGCCACACCAGCTGGGCAGCGTTGTGGTCAACGGAGGGCCACTGTGAGTGAGAATTGGCTTTAAATAACTTCAGTAGTTAAGGAAAACACACCAGTGCTCAAAAACCACTACTGAAAATAGAGACAATTGTACATAAATGTGGTTCTGCCTTTGAACTGTGATATGCAATAATTGTACGTAAAACACCCTCCCAACATTTCCCCCTTGGTTGCTTCAAGGGCAGTTTCTTTACTCACTAATCTTCTGCAAGGACCATTAGCTAACTTTCTTCTTACAAGTTTCAAAGAGTTGTCATGTTTCTAGGTTCTGTGTTGTCAAGTAAAAAGGAGAAACCAAGGGTGCTTTAGTGTTGAAAGGTCCAAGGGTATTTCTGCTCTGAAGATGGGAGCATGGTGTCAAGGTTTGCAAGCTATAGGCAACACGGTGACATTCCTGCATGGTTCAATATAGGGAAATAGGGAAATTCTGCTCACTTAACATCCTCAAAGCAATATATCCACTTGATCCGCTGGTTACTGAGCCACAAAGGTGCAACCAGAGGTATTACCCTGGCAATGCTCACAGACATTTCTGCAGTGCACATATATTTACCATGTGGAGCCAGAAAGGCAAAGGGAAAACTGTACAAACCATGTACCACAGTGTCAAAGGAAAGCAGTGCTACCTAGATGACACTGAGGGGACATGGGCATGGGACAGGAAAGTGTCTTTACCCCTATTTTAAGGTCTGTGCCCTGGTAAATCCACACTTTTCACATGAGTACTCCACACTGATGATTTGCCTGAAAAAAAATACCCAAGAGTCAAAATATGTGTTTCTGTTTAAAAGCAGCATGTTGATCTTGACTAGCACATGAATCAATCAATTTTATTTTAAATTCAAATGTATAAGTTGCAGGTATTCTTGTTACTTTCTTAGGCCTCTCAGCACGGACAGAACCAAGTCCATTTGGAAATATAACAGTTTTCCTCCCAACCCATTAAGATGCTTACGGTAAAGAGGGGGTTAAAAGGGGGCTGTTTTAGGAGAGAGCTATCCCTTCCCTTTAGCAGAGCCTGGCATAGCTGTTTACTCCAGCAGAGGTATGTTTCCTCCTTTCCTCCTTCCCTAAGAGTGTGGTTACACCCATTCCTGGAAAGAAACAAGCTCTGCCCTTGCACTAACCCAGGCTCCATCCTGCCCTGTGCCAGACAGGCAGCAACTCAGCCATGAAAAAACAAGCCCAGGTGAAGACATCTGCTACTTCATCAAAGTTGCAGTTTTCTCCATGTTTAACAGTTGTGGGTGAACCCAGAGAACAGCCCAGAACATAAAGTGAATTCTGCATTCCACAGGAGTGAAATTCCCACTCACCCATGTGTACAGAGCTCTGCAGGCAATAGTGAGCTCTGGAGCACACTTTTCTGTCACTTACTCACATCTTTTTCAAGTTAAGCTCTCTTGCAAAGAGTGAATTTTGAGACAATATGCCTTTCTACCCAGAAACCAAGTGACTGCACCAACAAAAAAACCAAAAACATCTAGCCATGGATACAGAGGTGGCAATTCTAAAGATCATCCCATCTGTATACAATTTAAGCCCACCCAGTCAATGCTTATCTGAATGCCTCCTTCCAACAGAAGGAGCAGACTTTTACTTTTACATGCAGTAAGACAGTTCTGCCTCTCAATGTCAGTTTCCTTGGCACAAACTTCACAGAAACTTTTCCTAAATATTGCTAGTCACTACTGGAAAAAAAAGAAAAAAGGGAATGCACTGTCAGGATCCTTTAAGTTTCTGTGAAGCAGGTAGTTAGGCTGTAATTTCCTCCAGGCACTCCCCCCGCCTTTGCTGCAGCTGCTAGGGAGGGACTCCTCTCTGCAAGCATCAGCTGAGGGAAGTCAGCATTGCCAACTACTCCTTTCATCAGGCACATCCCTTTTGTAAAGGCAGGGGAAGAGGACAGCTCTGCTTCCTTCTTAAAAAGACAAAAAATAAGCAGTCAGCCGCAGCCAGATCCTTTCATGATTTTAGCACCAAAGTCTCTCTGTTGTTTTTGGTTTTTTTTAATAATAAAAATTGACCTTGAGGCGCTTTGAGGCCAGTCACCAGAATTTGAAGAGTTAACTTGGAATTACAAATATTTATGAATATTTAAAATAGCACATACACTCCCTTCTGTGCTTTGGTTCAGTACTACTGCATCTGAAAGCCTTGGTCACAAACAGATTTTATCCCAAAGATGCAAGTGCTATTAGGATCCACACATTTTCAATGTGCTAGCTAGGTTTGCCTGGGTATGAAAGCCTTGTGCACAAGGCATGGAAGCTACAAAAACATTAGGGCCCTATTTGTGGTCAGTGTGTGTACTTAGCTGCCCCAGAAATTGCTAGGAACTTAGTATTGAAATTTCTTTGGGTTTCTAGGTGTAAGTGACTTGCCATGGCCACAAGATTATCTTTGCATTTTCTGCTAAGTGACTCTAAGCTGTTGAGGAGGAGCAGCTGTGACATACTTAATGTGTCATAATTAATATTATACTAATTAAGTAGATTAAAAAACCCCAAAACCACAAGCATGAAATACAGGACAGCTACACAAAAGTTGCTCAGAATCTTAAATAAGGTTATCGGAATAGTATAATAATAGCTTCAGAAAGGTTGTAAAGTACTATATACACTCAGAGACACTCTGCCTTAACACCCATAGTACGTTCCAGATATGTTTAAGGAGATCAAGCTGGATCTCATGTAGATTTTTAGCTCCAGAACTTCCTCTTTAGGAATCAACCACAGATTTTGGGACTCTGTCACAAAAGCGGATGGCTCTGCAGAGCAATGGGTTGAGGCTTAGATATGTACAATGAACTGGAAACCTAGTTTGTGCTATTAGCATCATTGAAAATCATCACAGATTAATAGAACAAATCAGAGGACCTGCAATAGTTAATTGTCTGTCTAATTGTTTAGGTAGGTACTTTATCTCTGGCTTCTGTCCTCCAGCAAATGTCACACACGCTGCATTAGGGAAATGAAAGGTCTGACTGCTGAGCCAGTGAATTCAAGCTTCAGTTCTGTGTCTTGAGCTTGTAAAATACTTGAGAGAGTTAAACAGGAGAAAGATCAAATGCTTAGGACTACATATGGGTACACAGAAAGCAAAAAAGTGAACATTTCATGCCTTGAAACTAAGCTGTGTTTTCAAAAGGATACTTATGATCAAAGCTGTACCACAGCCTGAAGAGCCAAGCGCTTTCCTGCTTCGTCCTGTTCTTTCGTGCAGAATCTTGGCCATCCTAAAAGTAAGATAAAAACATATTCAATTACTCCAGGCAGAAAAATACAGAACTATGCACTCCAGTAATTCATAATGTAATGTTCTGTCAAGAAAAAGAGGCCAAATTCAATATGTACTTGAAATGCAGAAGAAAGCTGTTTAGAGACTTGCTTGTACTGGGTTTACTTTCCCTAGAAAGACCAGAAATTACTGCAGAGAACCAGGCTGTCTTCATTCCTCTCATGTTACTTTTACAACTCCTCTACCACCAAGTTCCCTGGAGCCTAAAACCTTATCTCACTGTTAGTCTAGTAACAGATATAGAAATAATTTCCAAACTGACAAATAAGCCATGTGATAGTCCAAGACTGATTCCTATTCATTGCTTGGTTGGTTTCCTTAATTCTAGGTCTAGATCTAACTCTAGGTTTGATGTTTCTTTCTTAAGCATGTTGCTTCCTTGGAAGAAACAAGGGAAATTACAATATCTGATAAATTCTCAGAAACCTGATGAAATATATCATATTTAAAAGAAATGTGCTAAACAGAGAATCCACATAAAGATTACAATTGAGGGAGGTCATACAAATTTCAGAAATGCTGGATCAACCTTGAAAGGGCTAACAGTGTTAAATATAATCTCTTAACTAGCAGTGCTGCAAATCATCACACCAGCTGCTCTGCAGCTGCATTTGTTTTTACTTTTGTTACTGTTTAGGGTTTGAGTGTTTTGCTTTGTGTTTTTGTTTTGTTGTTTGTTGTTTGGATGGTGGGAGGGTGTTTATGGCCAGAGGCCAGAGTTAAACACAGGAAAATTAATGAATGCCTTGTATGAATCATCTTCCAAACTACTGGAAAAGAGCAAGACAGGATTACACTGTGTACTTCTGACCTGCAAAAAGCCATGATCCACCAAGAGTTAAACCTAAAACATTTTCACCCCCTCCCCTTCCCAAATGATATATTTTCTTTAACTGTGACATACTGCTAATCTTGGCTTGGTGAGAGAAAGATGAATCCAAAGGGAACTGACTAATGGACTACATTAGCAATGCAATGCACAGCTAAAGAGGAAAACAAATGGGTAAGTTCTTTATGTTTGCATGGGAAAAAGCAAACATGATATTTCCACAGCAGACACTGAATGAGAACAGAATACCCATGCTCTGTTCCCATTACAGCAATTCCTCAGTTACTGAGGGCAAGCTCAGTCTGAACTGGCCAAAGCCATCCTTCCATGGTACCACTTCCTAACCTTGGCTAGATCCAATAATTGTGGCCTGCACTGTAAAAGCTCTTTCGAGGCCTGGACTTCTGGTTACTTCCAGGTAGTTACAAAACAAAGTTCACCCTTACTTGTAGCCAGCTCCACCATTTCAGCATCTATTTTGTGTGCTGGACACAGGCTTTTACAAAGAACATAGAGATGCCAAGTGCAGTGTCTGAAGAGGTGCTTCCTGAGCAAGTATCTCTTCCCTGTACAATATGTACCAGGAAAAGAAATTAAAGGATTGGGGGGGAAAAAAAAAACCAAACCACGAAAAACCCCACAACCAACCAACAAGAAAAAAACAAAACAAAACCAACAACAACAACAACAAAAAAAACCACAAAAAACCTGCAAAAAAACCCAAAACACCCAAATCCCAACAAAAAAAAAAACCCACCAAAAAACAAACAGAACCCCCCCCCCCCCAAAAAACCCCTCCAAACAAAACCCAAGGCAGGAGAAGCCACTATGAAAAAAGCTAATCCCAAATGCATTCATTATCTCTGACAAGCCTGAACACCAGCATCATCACACAACACTTGTTCACTAAACATCCTCTAGATGCAAAGTTGCCTAGCTCAGGTAGGTTCCTACATAAGCAAACAGCTGTGCTGCTGATCTATCAGTGTCAAGCAGAAGTCTGGAAGAGTGGAAATTAAGATCTGGACAGAGGAAACTCCCTCAGTTAAGCCTGAGGAATTTTTGAGTTGTTTTGGTTTTTTCCAGACCTTTCGTTCCTCCACTGAATAAACTCTAGTTTATAGATGAGCAAAACTGCAAAATCTGCTATGAACAACATTCTTCCAATGATCCATGCCAATAGCATATTTCAGGGGGAAAAAAAAGTCGACTCTTGGGTTGTTACTGATGCATGGAAAACTTCACTAAAGATTCACAGCCACAGTTTGCTGAATACAAATGGCAATTTGCCCGTGCTCCTTCTTCTTCACCCAGGTGATAGGTAGTCCAGGCAGGATCCAGCTGGTATGTGGTTTGGTACACAGGAATTGAGATGAGGTTAGCAAACTTAATCTTGGATTCTAACCAAGCCCAAGGGCTAAAATTTGGTATCAGTTAAGGAAGAGGAGCCAAGAGCATTACCTCTGAACTGAGAAGAACTACTTGTGCAGTAGCATGCTAAGAGCAAGCGTGTTGGGTAGGTGGGGGAAGAGGAAAGTGCATTGTTATACAGTGAATTAGTAGATTTGGGGAGGTTTGTGATGCCTTATGTATCCACAAAAATGTGACCATGACAGCGTTACACCCAAAATCACTGAATGTTTCTCAGTGGGCATTACTTGAATGTTACAAAGCAAGATCTCCTACTGACTTGCCAGCTAGGACAGAAAGGTTTTACCCATGCATACAACTTCTGCAGTTTTCTATTGTCTTAGTTATAAAATAAGAACAGCCTAATAGAGAAGTTATGTAATTACTTACTCCTTGTAAGACTTGAAAGCTGTCATTAGTAGGTGGAGGATCCTGATCTGGGTCAACCCCAACCCTACAGAAACATTAGGAAAACAAAGCAAGTGGTGTTACTGAGGGTTGCAAATGCTGTAAGTTTGGCAGAATGCATTTTAAAAGCACTTTAAGCACCCAGCAAAGCTGCATCAGAGAGGTTATAAGAATAGATTGAGGAAGAGCCGTCCATTACTCCCCTGCAGTTACACAGCTATAAACAAGATAGTTTTTCACTCAATAAACTGCTTTAACTCTATGTCAGCAACAACTTCTACTGCTTACCTTTGTTGCCAATTTTTTTAGAACAATGGAAAATACTATTTTTGCCTTAAAAAGTGGATGGCATCCTCTTCAGTGGAGAGTATCCCTCATATCCAGCAGGAAGAAAACAGAAACTAAGGATAAAGCCCAGCCTAAATATTTCCCCAGCAAATAACTGCCAGATAAATCTGAGAATGGCTGAAATACATGATTTAAAAAAGACACATACACACACCATGTTTTAAAACACTATGGGAAGAAAAAAATTTTATAAAGGGTCACAACATTAATTTGCGGCAAGTTTCATTCACCTAACACAACCCAGCCACAGTGGACTAACACATGGCCTATAGTCCAGCCTCCCATCTCAGTGAGGCAGGGTTTGTGTGATGAGGGTGTTGACAGAATAATATGTTAAGAAGAAACTGTCTACTCACTTTTGCATAGTTAGAAAGCATCTTATTGCTGAACCATCCTTGCAAATAGAGCTCCTCTCCAAGACTGGCATTTAATCCTTGTAATTATGTTCAGGTTTTTCTGGTCTGGTTTGGGGGTAGACTGGACTTGTCTATTTTATATCCCCTTCATGTCCTGATCTCTGTCATTTCCTGTAGAACCTAAACCTCCAACCTCAAAAGTCAGATAAGATTCTTAGTCTCAAATGTGCTGTGTTTCAGTTCCACCATGTCACATAGTAAGTGTGGGGAAACACATGTGACAGCCATTTGAGACAGTAAGATTTTGTTAACATTGTCACTTCTACTCTCTTGGAAGGGACTGAGCTGGTTTGGTGCAATGTCCTTGTTACTTAGACGTTTGTGAGCTAATCATTTTACACCCATGGTGTTTATGCAGCAGCCCTAAGGATCACCAGAAGCCAAGAGAACCTTGCTGGTCAGACCATATCTTTGGTTTGTCCCAGGGACATCATGCTTGGATCAAATAAAAAGAGAACACTTTCAAATAGCTTCCAGGGCAGCATCTTTGATACAACAAAAGAAGAAGAAAAGTTTTAAGTCATCCTTGTGGACTCAGAGCCATCTCAAGGCATCACATGAATTAATGTAGTTCAGAGAAAATCCAGAAGGCTGCTCTGCAGCAGGCTCATATAAAACTATGACACAGTCCTTTGCTTGGATTTCTTTCTTTTTTTCTAAGCATCTTGTTCTTTCCTCATTACTTCCTTTTTCCATTTATAGAGTCATCTCAAACTTTAGGCACATTTAGCCTGCAAATTCCTTGGCACTGACCAGCCTCTGAAAACCAGAACTGAAAACTTCACCAGTTTAGGAGAACACTGGATATACAGATTGAGTACTGGATTGTAACACATGCTAAAATAAAACACCACACACAAGAACTCTGAGAGCTCACAAGGGCTGAGGTGTTACTGCCTTGGCTATCGCTACATAAGAACAGGCTTTGGTAGGGAAACTGGGTTCTAGTGCAGAAAGCTGACAAACAACATCAGGAAACCAACTCAGAACAGGCATATATGTAAATACACAAGAGTATGCATTCCTTCATAAGTACACATGAAAATAAAAGAAAAAATACTTGTGGCTTTCCAAACTGCACATGGGGGAAGGTTCAATGTGCTGTGCAAAGCAACCAGGCTCATGTTGGCTGCATAGCTGACATGGTGAATGGGGAGTTCAAGAAGTTTGTTCCATAAGATGAACATAGCTCGCATTCCCCAAATAGTTTTTACTCCCTGGGCTACCTATTCGCTTCACAGTGCATAAGAAAACCCAACAAGTCAGTGTCTCAGCTTTTACTTGACTTCCAAGGCTGTGCATTTGTTTTGAGAATTTTAACTGCCCTTAGGCACAGGAATGGGGCTTAACGGAAGACCAAAACAGGATAAAGACACTGTTCAGTGAAAAGCCATAGTATGTCACAGACCAGAAATTTGGGTTCACTGTTGTGCTGAAGAGGCAAAAACCCCTTTTCTATATTAAAATGGTTCAAGTTTTAGGGGAAAAAAATCATATCACAAATATTCCTTTCAATATTGAAATTGTATATCCACACAGGCTTGTCCATTTAAATTTTTTTTCAAAGTTATTCTTCAAATGAATGTATATTTATAAATAATTATTTTCCATATATCACATTTAAATAAAAAAACCAAAAAACACTCTGAAAGTCTGTTCCTCAGTTCAGAGATTAACAACAAATACATTTCCATTTTGAATTCTCACAATTACTTTTTGTATCTTTCAAACAATATGCTTTTATCCTCTATTCTAGCATCAATTGTATAGGAAGCTTAGCTTTTTGGTAGCAAGCCTGCCTTTTTAAGTTTCAAGGCTAAATACCCTTATCTCATGACAAGCATCACTTTTTTTTTGCAGGCCCAGCCACTAGAATGCTAAGGAAGTGTCACTTTTATCATCCCAGCCACTAGAATTCTAAGGAAGTGTCACTTTTATCGCCTGAAACAAAACAATACCAAAAATGAGTCAAGTCTGTCCCAGTCTCCTTTACAGTGAAAAGAAGCACAGAAAACACTTAGCTACTTCATCTTTGCTTAACTAGTTCAATTATTAAAAGTACAAGTAAGGCTGATGCACGTATGCCTTCAACATTGATTTTCTTCTTATGCTGAAGAAAAAAAATCCATTTCATATGCTTAATATATTTTAAAAGCTTCCTGTCATTTACATGTGCTGCAAAGGTCAGTATCAGCTCTCATTTATTGAACCTGCTTTATAAATTAAACTGTTACAGGATGGATTTAGACAGATCCCCTCCCAGAGGTCAGAGGCACAGGGAGGGCAGCCTTGCTCAAGGCTGGGCTGTTTTGCTCAAACCCCATAGCAGAAAGGCAGGGTGAAAACAATGTTTTATTGAAGAGGCACCTCTGTGATGGGGACTGAGGGGCACAGCAGATGTGGCACAGCCAAGGCCAAGGCAGTGCAGATGCTAGCCAGCATCTCTGTTTTCCTCTCCACTCTTTCTGAGAGCCCTTTGCAGGAGTTGTGTGGGGATCCCCCAAGGCTGTACAAATAAGTAACTCTTAAAAAGAAGATTTTGGATGAAGAATATGAGCAGTCCTTCAGCTGTAACAATGCATCGGTGAAAAATCCATTTATTTCCCCCATTGGAATAATTTTGGTATGTGATAGACACCTTATTCCTTCAGTACAGAAAATTACTAGTAAGTAAAATTCAGACACTTTTATTTTGGCCTTGGAAAGGCCATCAGAATCTGTAGACAAGAGTATGCTATAGTAAATTAATCCAATTTAGTGTATTTCTTCACTCCTCCCTAATGAAAACTTCTTTTTAAGGCAAAAGAGGCTTTTCATGCTTTAAGATCTCTGTAACAGCAAAGGGACTAGTCTTGAGCTCCTAATACCAGCACCAAAACACAGTATTTCTGCCCTTTAACCGACTCCTGACTTCTTGGTCTTTATCCTACAGCTACAACTCCAGCACCACATGTAGGAGAGGAGCTGCTCAGATTTGATCTCTCAAAACATTAAGCTTATGTATAATTCAGTAATTTAAACAGTGTGGGAGAAAGTGGTTCACACACAAAACTGAGCTAAGTGGATGGAAATGAATGGTAAAAAGGCATCTAGAACTACATCAAGTTCTCTGCTGCATCATTTTAAATGGGTGGAATAATTTCTTCTGATACTTCAGAAACTTTTCCAGGGCCCTACAACACATGGATGACAAGTTACTGAAATAGCAGGCATTATTAGATTTAGCATGTGTAGTTACTATTGCAACAGCCAAGAATTACTACAATAGGTAATAGTTCTTAGGTTGTCTGTACAAACTAACACATTGCACCTCTGGCAAATCAAGTGGTTTGCTGGAAACCTTCAAGTGTGACAAGGTACATGAAAACTTTTCATTGCCCCATCCCAAAGGACTTGCTTTACATAAACATTTTGTATGTTTTTATGTGCACACACACACATACACATATACATATACATTGCCTATAGATGTCAGTTAGAGATTTATCTTATTTTAAATTCTCTCTCTAACCATTTATCTGTTCTAAAAGCACCATACCAGAATCCTAGTCTTTTCTGGTTGATATCTCTCTGTTTTTAAAAATATATCCCCAAAAAGGCTGGCTTAAATCACCTGTGAAGTTCCTTCCAACCTGAAGAGTTACACAAAATAACCTCAAGCAATACTTAAGAATACCTTTGTGATTAAAGATCATAAGATCAAATCCATTATTTGATCTTATCATTTTTCAGTTCTCAAGTCTTCCAAGGTCAGAGATTCGAGTTTTGCTTTATTAAATATCTATAGACAGAGTGAAAGAAAATGTGTTTTATAGTTTCATTTTAGACATGATGTGTGATCCACACTCTCACAGCTCAGAATAAGTGAATAGACTCAGAATTGAGGAACATCTCTAATACTCTCAGAAAAGAAGCAGCAGTAGCATGCCACAGTATAGAAAAAGAGCACACACTCAGTGTTACAAAGATGAAAAAAGCCAAGCACCAGGTTAATGTGGTATCAAGGAAAGCACAGTGTCACCTGAAATACAGCCAGTGGCTTTCACTCATCTCTTCCACCGATGGAACATGGTCACCAACTCTGGTACAGTACAAGAATGCAATGTGAGTAACAAAATGCTCGTGAGATGGGGGCTCTACAGAGCTCTTCAGCAAAACAAAGCAAACCAACAAAAAAAATCCATACCCAATCAAAAAAAAAACAAAACGTACATGAAAAACAATGGCAGAGCAATGACAAAATGACAAAAAAAACCAACAAAATTAGCAACAGCGTCAATTTATGATTGATGTATCCAGTAATATTCTTCACACATTCAGATCTCAGCTGGTAACTGTATTAATCTGTATTGATGACAGACTACATCCCCCAGAAAACCAGATTCAGTAGCTCTCTTTGGTGCTGCACACAGACAGAGCCAATCTAAGACAATTCCTACCACTTCAGACCTGCACATGGTCTGAAAGAGAAAGAGGCATCACAGGGAGTAATCATGGGAAGCTCTACTTGTGTGTGAGGGGTCATCAATACTGCCTGGTTTCAGAGCACTCCAAATCAACTGGTAACAAGTACTAAATCACTCCACTGCTTTAACTAAAAATTGACTATCAGTTTTTGATTTAATCTCCAGTCATAGCAGAGTCTCATTTTTTTGCCTTTTTCAGTTCTGTTTCTGGGTGTTATTTTAGGTGCAAATGAAAGCAATTTGGTTTCCAGTATTTTTCACATACATTCCTTAGCAGCCTGTGGGGTTTTTCCCCCCCCATATTTTTCCATGAAGGCATGTGTCATGAACTATATATTGCTTATGTGAAATAAAAGTCCAGATGATCAGAAATCCACAGAAACCTCATTTTAGAAAAAGTAGGTATACACACCCTGGTTGCAGGCTGACATCTTGACTAACCAAATATTTAAGGCCATAGCTTGTGATACAAAAAGCATGTACTCATCTAATCCTTGAATATTGAGGCAAATACCAGACTTAAGACAGCTTTGATTTGGATTCCAGGTTCAATAGCTCTTTTCCCAGGCCAACATACACTCCAGGTCAGAGTACTCTGCTCCCCAAGGCCATCACAGAGATGGTTCTGCATGTACAGCAAAAACTAAAATTAAAAACTGCCCAATAACTTCGCTTCTATGACTTCTTTCTCTTTCCTGTATCTTTGCCAAGTTAGTGTACTAAAGTTTTCCCAGATGTCTGTAATGAGTACAGCATTTTTGGAAAATTTTAGCTATTTTTGAAGAGTTCAACAGTTTCTCAGAAGATGGCTGAGAAAGAAGAGAACTCCCACCACCATGTTTTAAAAAATTAAAACACAATCCCTAAAAACCTCCGGAATTAGGAAAAGTTGTGTCGAGATTTTTAGGATGCCTTTGGGTATTTGTTTACTTCACCTGACCAATAATGACTGCAGTCATTGTCTGGCCAAGGCTTGCCAGAGCTTGGCAGTTCAACTCATGTCATCTATGTGCTCTAGATGTGTCTCAACCCAACTTCTACTCCAGTGTGTCTCAACCAGATGTGTCTCAACCAGATGCGTCTCAACCAGATGCGTCTCAACCCTACTTCCACTTCAATGTCTTCCCTGTGCTTTTCCTCCGTGGTCTGAATTGCTGTGTTTCAGAGAATGAGAAGAGAGAAAAGGAAACATCTCCCACGCTCACTTCCAGAGTTCCAGAGGAAGAGGTGATCTCTTTCCTACCAAGGGAAAAGCCCAGAGGGGTGAGACTGGAGGTTTGGAGGCTGGACTATGCCACTGTTAAGGGAGATTCAAGACTGATGATGAAAAACTAGAGATTGGGAAAGGAGGAAGAACAGAAAAACAAGGGAAAGACAACTGGAAGAAACACTGCAGGAAGAGATGGGCAAGGGAAAAGCCCACAACAGAGGGCAGGGGACAGCCCCTGTGTCTGTGCATCTGCCTCCAGGGCAGCAGAGAGTGGCTGAAGGCAGTGAAGGATATAAGTAATACAGTAATGGAAACAGGCTGCAAACCAGGAGGATGTGACCTCCTATCAGACATCCCCCAGCCCAGCCTGGAGCACAGCATGAGGCTGGATCCCAGCAGCAGCAGCACTCTCCTCCTGCCACCCCAGCACACCGAGGTGTGGTGTGTAATGCACATTTTATCACTGCACCACCTGGTAAGACAATGGAGAATAACCACTAAGCCAACACTTTTACCACCTTACCAGATAGTCAGATAGTTCACATAGCAACTGGATGAGAGTTAATGTTTCCATATTTCTTTTTAAGTTTCCTCTTTTACAAAAAAAAAAAAAATCACTAAATAGAAAGTTCATTAAAGATTGTATATGCAAAGTCAGACATAAGGCACTAAATATCTAAGTTGGCCTTGTCTGTGCAACCTTTAGCTTTTATGGTAAAAAGAAACCTAAATTAAAGTGTGAGGTGCAATGCTTTGAGATTTATAAAAAGGTTTTTAAGTATAACTGAAATTACTTCATTAAAATAAGCAATAACTTCTGCATTTGCTGCAGGTTATGAAGAAGAGGAAGGCACTAATCCATGCGTTGCTTCACTGAACATGAAAAGAACCAGGTCACTAACCTCTAATCAAAAATGGAAAACACATTGTTTTGCAATACAAATGCTAGGAGTTCCCTTTTTTTTTTTCCTGTGACAGATAAATGAAACAAGAAGTCAGCTATTTTTTTGAAAAGAGGAATTTTGCCAGTGGTTTTGATTTACACAGCTCTCAAGTTTGCTGAAACTGTTAAAGCTTCAGCCAGGAAATTGTTTCTTTGTTTAGGTCTTAAAGGATGAGTCTATATTTTTAATATCCAGGTCATGCTTTAGTTTCTAAGGAAAAAAAATTTACTACTAAGAAATTGTAACTGTTTACCACTCAAATGTTGGATGTGCCTCGCTGATAGTCAGCCAAAGAATTCTAACATATGATATCATGGCTTTAACTCCAGTTTCTGGTGTTGGTTTTTAATTTCCTCAGCATCAAGTGGCAGAAATCAAAAGCATCTCAAGATCCTGTTATTTCTCTACTCAGATTTTGAAGTTGTGACCTCACTTTTCCAACCAGTTAAGCAGTAAACTGAAGTTAAGCCTCTGCTACAAACCATGGGTCCTTTGCTTAGCTGTATATGAAAGCCTGGTCAGTGTTCCCTGGTAACCTATCCTATCTGAAAAAATAACTGCTCATCAAATATCTGAAATTTTCAGAACAGCAAGAGGAGGCAGAGGGTATTTTTTGCCTATTTTCCTCCTTATACAGCTTTTTACTATACCAAAGCTTAATTTTCATGTTCACCTCTCTACCCTTTACCTACTTTTAATATTTCGTATCATGGGAGGGAAGGGACCAACAGTAAGTAAAGAACCGAGCACGCATCCCAAACACTACACAACTAATGGTGTGGCCAGAAGACGTGTGCCTCTTCCTCCAAGCCACAGCAAGGCAGTTCTGGATCCCTGTGCAGGCATTTCCCCTTGCATGCACGCAGCTGCTTCCCCATGAGCTCAGAGTATCAGGCCAGGCTGAGTCAGCTCCCTGGTACAGTTCTACTTAAATCACGCAGGCACCACCTTAAATAAGCTCCTTTGGTTTTTCTTGTCTGTCTTGGCTCCTCTGACTTGCCCAGACATGGGCCTTCTATTTACATCCACACTGAAGAAAGGCCAAATACTTCACAAGGACTTGGTAATGGCTGACTAGCCTGCCTTCCTTCCTTCCTGGTACAATGGGTATGACCTTCACATAAGAACCGGACTCTTAGGAGCCCCCACAAATCCTGATATTTTAGTCCAACATACACATGGCACTTATTTTCTACATCCCTTCATTTCATCTAGGAAGCAAACCACCTTTTATCTTGTAACCTCTTTTCTGCTAAGCAATCCTGCGTGTGCCCACTACTTATTTCCAGCCTCTGGCAATCGAATTTAATGGGCAAGTACCCAAGGCTCAGCAAGCATCCTAGGGACAAGTTACCTACTGCTCAGCCTCGGGGCTGCATCAGGACCATGCACTGCTGCTGAGTGAGGCACTGGGGCAGCTCTGGGACAGCTTCATCTCCTCCTGTTTACCCCTTCCGCTGAGTAGAAGGGGATGGAAAAGAGATAACTGTAATGATTTAAAAATTCAGCTGGAAAATAATTTGTCCCACTTTTTTTCTTTTTAAATCTGTAAAATCAGGACTACTTTTTTTTTTCTCTAACAGAAAGTGTTCTAACCACTGAGGGTACCTCCCCGGCACCGAGTTTGTTCCTCGATCAGCTGCACACGGCCGCCACCTCCTGGCACAAATCTGATTTCATGCGGTCCCAGAAGCTGCAGACTGCATCTCTGGCGAGCCAGCGTCTACCGAGCCAGCTGCAGGCAGACCCATGCAGTTCTCTAAAATGCTTCCTATGTAGAGCTCCCTTGTTATATATGTTATTCTTCCTTCGACAGGAAAGTTAAGCCTTTATTTTCTGTCAACCACGCCAAAAAAGTGACAGTTAAAATTACTGCTTACTTGCAAGGATGGGTAAACTTCTCCCTAAAACTACAGCAAAACACTCAAAACTATGCTTCAGTCAGCTACCTTTTGGTAGTTACTTCTCTAGGAAGAATGGTACCATAGCCTTTACAGCTAGGAATGGTACCACAGGAATGGTACCATAGCCTTTACAGCTGTTCTGCATTGTTGGTCACACTAGTGACTTTTGCAAGCCTAGCCACCTTAGGGGATAAGCCTAGAATGGATATGGGGTTAGTCCTCTCTGCCTGCAGGACCAGCTCATCAGGCAGGCTTATGGAGTCTCACTACTGACTAGATTAGCCAAAAGAGGAAGTGCATAATCTGGGATGCTTCCTGGTTTTGATGGAGGAGGATGGGAGGAAAAAAAGCTGCTACCTCAGAATGATTTTGCAGCTGGTCAAGGGCTGGGCCACATGCAAGAATTCAGTCCTGTCCTACTGCTGATGACTGAAGGAGCCCTGTGGTAGAGGTAATGGTTGGTTGCACTCAGGGCTTGTACAGCTTGTATTGTTTTAATTCCCCTCTATTTTTCTTTGTCTCCCAAACTGCTAAAACTTCCAAAATTGTAATATATATGTCTTTAACAATGATTGATTTGTGATTCTCTAGCACCTCTCTTGATAAATATTCTCAAATATGAAAGTACATGGAGTCAAAAGGACTAAGTATTAGCCAGGATTTATAGTCAGACATCTATAATCATGCTACTTACCATTTTCACAGATCTCCTCAAAACAGGAGGAAACACACCCCAAAGACCAGCAGGACCCCATTTATCCCATTTATATGTTAGATAACATCAGGTTTTGTTTAAAGTACCTGTTTAAAGTATTTGTTTAATATACCTTAGCACCACACAATAAAGAATCCACTGAACTCAAAAACCTTAGCAGGCCCATTATAAAGAGCCAAAAGAAAGGGAACAGTCTTAGTACAATATGAAGTTTATATGGGACTAGATTAATTCTTTCTTTTCAATATAGAGCTGCTTTATCAGGCAACACTATTCCATATCCTGCTGGACTGACATAGACCTAGATACCTTCTTGCAGAGCACCAGATCACCTTCAGGCTGAATCCCAGCAGCATCAGAACATTTTCTTCACCAGACCGCACTAGCACCTTCCTCTATAAAATACCATGCCCTAAATACCTATATATATATATATATATAGTATAAAAATCATTATCTAAATTCTTCTAGCAAGCATCAAACCAGTTCTGTAGAGCTATGCCAAATTAGCACAGCTGCCTGTTGAAAAGTGAAGTTTCCCCAGCACGCAGCTGCGTACCAACCTGATGTTGAGCCAGGACAGCATGGGGGTTGTGCCTCCACCAACAATCCACACAGTGAAAAACACGATGAGCAGAGTTGTTGAGAACATCATTTGGTGGGAGTAGGTGGCAGTATCTCGTATAGCCAGGGCAAATGCCATGGCTCCCCTGAGACCTATCACAAAGAATGAAACAGCACAGCTTCAGAAGTGCAGGCATGACTGTGGATAGCATAGCACCTTTCCTTGCTCCCTCCCACGAAGTGTCAGGCAGAAAGCACTGGGCTCCAGCAGCTTTTAATTTCCTTAGATTCCCTGATTAATAATGCCCTGGGATAATTTACAACAGAATGTTGTAACTCCTGGTTTCCCATAACTTATAGAATCCACAAGTGCTGTGAAAAGGTGTAAATACTTCCAGAAACTAACAGGAAAGGAAGACAGAAACAAACAAGTTGTGAACAGCAAAACATTATGTAAGTCAAGCAACTTCCTGAATCAGATAAAAATTCAGACTTTTCTAGTTGAATCCATAATTGAAATGTGAGTTCTTGACCTGACATTTTTATCAGCTATAAAAATAGTCTAATTAATTACATGGCAGGCAGACTATATCTTTCCTAGTCTCCTCTGCTCCCAGTTATGAAACCTCACTAGCAAGAACAAGCCATGGCATTGGACTACTTGCAGACTTCTTATGCAGAGGAATTACAGGATGGTTAAGTTTTAAGGAGCCCCTGGAGTTCATCTGGTCCAATTCTCCTGTTCGAACAACCCCTGCTCTACCTGCAGTAGGTTGCACAGGACCACATCCACATGGCTTTTGAATATCTCCGTGGATGGAGATGCCACAACCTCTCTGGACAATTTGTACAATGCTTGGATATAGTAAAAAGGGTTTCTTGATGTTCAAAAAAACCTCATATGTTCCAGTTTGTGCCCATTATTACCTCTGGGCCTGGCACAGGGCACCACTAAAAATAGGCTGGCCCTATCCTCTTTATATCCTCTTTTGTACAGAGGATTCCCTGGAGCTTCTTGAGGATGCACATGTTTAGACACACAATGCATAATTTGCCTTTAATTACAAACTTAAACAGTTGTCTGTGTGACAGAAATTGCAAGGCAATTTAAGTCAAATACCTTTGCCCAACTAAATGGGAAAGGGTACCAATAAATACACCTCCATTTTCTCAGCAGGTATCTGTTTCTGCACAATGTGAACATCCTCTCAGTTAGAAATAACCTTTTGGAAGAAACACATCCCAATTCTCTCATGTCCTTCACAAGCACTTCGAATGAGAATGCTCTACTCCCAACATCAGGTGCTGCTGCTGTGAGCAGGTAGCATTTCACCCACCCCAGACATGGCACACTTTCTGTAAAGGCTGAAAGACACATGATGGCATGCTGCAACAATCAGTAAGTAAGCCTTCCATTTAGGATGCATGAATGTGGATCACAAAAAGAGAAGGTAGCAGAGTCAATTGCTTATGATTTAATGCTTGCATTGCCCAGAATTTTTGCTCTTACCTGAAAACATCATCATGTGCTGAAAGCTCCAGCTGATCTTATGCCTTCTGCCCAAATTCAACAAGAAGGAGAGAGGGTAGATATGTGCAGCTCTGCCCAAAAAGATTGCAACCTGTTTGCAGCTGAGGGTTAAGGATTTCTTTTTCCTGAGGTATGCAGGTTTTGGTACCTGGCTTTAACATGAAGCTTTTGTTTTAGTGAGAGATTTAGTGAGATCATGATATCAAGTGTTTTTCCCATAGCTGTGTGTCTAAAGCAGTCTTTCCCCAGTTTTATGCAACTTGTGCATTCACAGGTGATTGCACAAAATGCACATTTTTACTAATATAACTAAGTTTTTAGATGAGCAGTGAAATTATACCTAGTATTAAAATGACCAATTGTACAAATGAAGACCTTACTTTTAAAATTCACACTTTAAACAATTATCACCAGCACCATGCAATTTTGAGTTTTGGAACAACAGAAATGCAGCCCTGTATACCGAGGGGAAACCAACTTAAGACCAGCAAGTGGCCACCCCATCATGACTCCTGCAGAGGCAAAATATCCTAATGGCTAGCAAACACCAGTACAGAGTTACTAAGAATACAAGTCCAAAAGCCATTTGTTAGCACTAGAATGAAGCTGAAAAAGAATAATGAAAGGGTATTGCAGAAATTCATGAGAGCAGGTGGTAAGCATCCCCCACTGTGGTGCAAAACATCCAGTGAGGAAGCAGAAAGCTGAAAAGACTCTCCACTGTATAAGGAAAATTTGGGAAAAACTAGAGTGGTGGGCTGAAGTCCTATAAAGTGCCAACACAGCCAGAAGCCAAACAAACACTGATCATTTGCTGCTGGGATGGGAACATTAGAAGAATAATACATCTCCCATGGAAAAGAAATAAAGAGAATGTAAGAGCTCTAGACACCACTGGGTTGTTGCCAAAACTAAAGTAAAGCAATACTGTCAGCAGGGAATATGTCTAGAAAAACCAGATTTTGATTATTACTTTTTTGAAATAACCCTCACATAACTATTCCAAGCAACTTTTTTACCAGTCCTTTTGAGGACTGCAGAAATCAGACATCAGAAGCCATCAAGACTAATGTATGTAGGAATAATAGCTAAGATTTTGCCAAGGATGCTGAGGCTCTAGCTCTGTCTTTACAGTCCAGCCTGTTGCTTTCAACAACTGGTGATGTCTCTACATTTCACCCCTGCAAGTTGTTAACTCAATGGGGACCACAGGTGTTGAGTAAAACACAGGTGACAGTACTAGTTGCCCTTCTCACAAAGGTAGAAAAGCACTCAAGAGGTAACAGAGGTTAAGTGTAGTGTTAGAAAAAGATGTGGAATATGTACTAAAAGGCAAGTAGGTAGAGAAACAACAACTGAAAACAAACTCAGGACAGACAGCACAACTTGAGAGAAGATGGAAGGCCACTCTAAGCATGAAAAATTGCATTGTTTGGTATACCAAGTGTAACTATTCTGTTCATATCTTTATCCAATATCTGCAGGGCTCTGGAGCATTTCTTAGGTCAGAAAAGTGGATGTGAGGCGACACACGAGAAAATTAATTGCTGTTCCAGAAAAAAGTAAATGGCCAAAGGAAAATAAAAGCAGATGTGCTAAATCCTGAGAAGTAGTACAGAAAACAGTACAAAGAAGAGAAAATAAGTACATCTCATACATGGCCATTTTTATATGTCCTTTTACAGGGTTTTACCTCCA
This sequence comes from Geospiza fortis, assembly GCF_000277835.1. Lineage (NCBI taxonomy): Eukaryota > Metazoa > Chordata > Aves > Passeriformes > Thraupidae > Geospiza > Geospiza fortis. The sequence continues at coordinate 4,453,813 of NW_005054342.1, read as the reverse complement.
TTGCCATCAGCCCTACTCCTACAGCAGGCAGAGGGAAATGAAGACTGGAAGATTGATTCCCATTTCTTCATGCACACTTATAATTCTGCTGAATTTTCAAGCAGCCAGGAATATAGTGAGGAGAGAGTTACACAATCCATTTCAACAGGGGCAGGATGCAGAGCTTACGTGAGTGTGACTACTACAAAGTGTTCAGTTCTGGGGAGTTTGAGAGTCAGGTACCAAGTGAACCAGAGACAATGGCAGAAGCTTCATGTAATGGTCTGCACCCCAGTTGAGTTCCTTTCTCCTCCCATCACCTGAGATGGGAATTGCTCAAAGATTATCTATTCACCCACATTCCTTTTTATGTATTTGAAGTTTGCCCCTTACCTTCTCAAGGGGCCACTGGAAGTAGAGAGAAGAATTAATCCTTTTCTAGGTCTCCAAAGCTCAAATACAAGAACAACACAAGCAGTGTTGGCTGTCAAAAGCCAAAGCACCCGGTAAAGCATATTAATTTATTTATCTAATGAAATTATATGTCTTCTAACATTCAGGTACAGAGCCAACAACTATGTGGCACAGAGGCTTAGGGCTTTGATATAAGCTGTAAGCAAAGATTTTTCTCCAAATTATTGTGCATGCAAGACATTAGGAAAACTAAGGCCAACCACCATTCTCTGTTTGGTAAAGCAAACAAACATCACAAATTTTTGGGCACATAAGAAAATAGAGAAACCTCACACAATGTGAAAAAGGATACAAAAGCTCCAATAATGAAAACTGGGCTGAATATGTGCTTCTGGAAAGTAAACAGTGCCAAGCCCATATAAGAAAATATGAAGTTCTCAGCCAGGAAGTGCAACACTTCAAAGAGCTAGAGAGAAAACATCACATGTTAAAGGCCAAGTAAAAAAGACGCTGTAAAAACAAAAGTACATGGACTACTACAGCAGTGCACTGTAAGAAAGGTAGAAGACATCCTTGCCTGCTTAGTGCGACTCCTTGATTCAACTGACAAGTTATTGTATGTATAATGTGCCTGGGTAATTCCACAGAACAGGACAGCCACCACACCTGTGAACAGAACCACATGTGCAAATCAGCCTGTTTACTGCCAGCTCACCACACTTTCCCTTCACCAGCTCCATTTAATTTATACATCATTCTTAACCTCGAGATTTTATGACCCTTCCATTCAAGTGGGTGAGATATCAGGTTAGGGAGATGGTGTCTGAACCAAATTATTGCCTTTGTTACACAGTGAGCTGCAGCTTCAACATTGAACAGAAGGCAAAAAAACCCAATAACCCAATTTTAGGCCCAAATATATTTCTCATTGAAAAGCTTTACTGAGAAAGTGGAAAAATGGCTGCTGAGATGGACTTCTGTGCTTAAATCCAAGCAACTCACCAGTAAATCCACATGCTTCTGCAAGCAAGAAAGTGCTCCAGGACATCAAGAAGAAGAGAGCCGTTTCCAGCAGGGGGAAGCAGTGCAACTTGGTAAACTTTGTCACGTTAAGTCACTTGTTAAGGGATCAAAAAGAAATCTTTGGCTTCTCTGTTCCCAGTACTTCTGAAAACCACTTTTATGTACTAACAGCCCATGCTTGTTGGAAAACAAAGCATTTTGATGCTGAAAAATGCAAATTCCAACACATCAAGGCAAACTTCAGACTCAACTTGCAATAACCAGTTTTGATTATTTTTGTTGTATATCCATAGCAGAAAGTGTGGCTCCACCTCTTAGAAGTAATATTATCTTATTCTATGATTCCCTTTCAAGTGCTAGCAAGGAAGGGATATTTACCTGCTGTTCCTTTTAGACTGTGTGTGCCTTGGCTTTTCAGGGGATTGGTGGGGGAATGATGTTTTGTTCACCCCGCCAACCTCAAATATAAATCCCACTCCCACCTTCTAACAAAGCATAAAATGCATTCAAAAGCATTTAATTTACAGAACTGTTCTTGACTACAGCAACCCTAAGATCAACAAGAATTTTTCTTCTCAGATTTGTTAATAAGTCTTTTCCAGCAAGTGTGGCTACTTCAGTACTTTTAAGGCAAAACAATTGCTGCCTACAAAATGTATTTCCTCTCCTCGTGCTGATGTGTTTTAGAGAAAAAGCCAACTCAGAGCAGCTCAGTCTTTCAAAGGAAAGAAAAAAAAATTCATCTTGCAGAGTAGAGCAAAACCTGAGGAACATCAAAGCACACCCTGAATTAAGAATTCATACAGCTACTGAAGAAGCGGAACAGACTTTAGTAGTGTTAAATTTAGCTCTTCGCACACTACAAAAAAAAGTTGCTTACCTATTTATAGAATCCTTTCAGTGTTGTTTTTTTTCCTGAGCACTACTCTGGCAGCAGGTACACGCTGAACAGCACACTGTATTTGAGATGCAAACAGCTATGCACAGTTCACATGAAGGCAAGCAGCGCCAACTCTCCACTCACACCTACTTCTTGCTGACATACTTGGGCTAGGGCAAACATACACTCCAGACACACCTTCAGCCATGACCTTGCTTTGTCAGAAGGTTGCTCTCAAAACAAAGCCTGGAGCATCATTAAAAAAATCCATCTCCATGTTGCATTACACCAAATATAAAACACAGCATACTTTTTAAACAGCTGTTAATTCTGCACAGAAACCACATGACTTCTGAGCTCAGCTGAATTCCTCTCCACCACTTCCCCTAAACACATCTATTTTCTAAGATCATGCTTCTGAAGCAACATCCACCGTAACAAAAATTGGAACCCTTTTCCCCACAGAATACTCTGATAATCCCAGGGCCTGGTTCAAGAGACATTCATGGATGCCTAAGGAAAGTGGATAGCCACAGTCACTCCTTGGGAGAGGAAGAGGTTGAACCTTGTTCCCCAAAAGTTAGGCAAGGGGCCTTATCAGAACCAGTTCCTTATTTCCAGTCCTTTCTGGCAGTTCTGTGACACAAACTGTTTAACTTGCTGTTATTGTCAGTAACCACACCAAAATATTTCATTAAATCTGAAATGAAAACCTGTGCTCATAATTTTGGAGGAAGCTCAAGGCAAGAGAAAGGCAAGAAAAGAAAAACATTTTATTATTTCATATAATTGATCAAATTGAAATGTTAGCTGAAACTAAACAATTCTTTATTTTTTCTTAATTATTTTCTTTATTTGTTAGACACAGCCTTGTATTTCACATCTTTTCAAGCAGTCAGATGCTGCAATTTAGTAAAAATATAGAATGTGGTACTATAATTTAACTATTTAAAAAAAAAACTGAGATAGCTTGCCGAAAGCCAGAATAAGTCCTTGTATATTATCTGCATAATTTGGAAACTGAGCATTCTGTCTATTCTCAAAGGACAGGGCATGACTGCATGAAACCCCTTACTCAGAGAGGTACAGGTATAGGTACTTCATGCTATAGGAATATTAACTTAATCCTTAATTTATGGGTTCTAATCAGCTATGAATAGTAAAATGCAAATTTTGTTTGCTTCTATATCATTGCATGACATTAAGGATGTTTCCAAAATAAAATAGTCATATAATTAAACAGCCTAAGAAAAAGAACAACGTACATCCAAAACAGAACAAAAATAAAAATATCCCCACCACATATACAAAATGCCACCACAGAGGCTTTGTTCAGAACAGCCTCACATCACCTTCCTGAGCACAGCTATTAGAAAAGGCAAGGATGAGTTGCTGCTTCAGAGGCATAATTTTACAAAGTGGATCTGGATGCATTTCAGCAGTGAGAGCTATGCATGGCTGGTAGCCTAACAGCCAGAGAAAGAATTGTGGTTCTGGGTCACATAGATTGCAGATCAGTGGAACTGAGACTGAACATTAAAGCATCAACAGCCCATCTTCCCCGTTATACTTAAGGGGTTTCCGTCATGCAGACATGTCAGGAAAATCTGTACATTGTATACAGCTTAGACAATACTGCTTCAGAGTCACAGGTTCATGATCATTGTGCAGAACATCTCATTTTATCCCTTTCAGGTCGGTGTTCAGAAGCCTGGGCACATCAGAGCAGCCTGGGATATGCACAAATTTGGCTATACTAGTCTGACAGAAAGCAGAGACTTCATTTTGCTCCTGAAGAAGCATCATGGCTCCTGGAGTAGGTCAGGCTGGAGGTCTGCTGCCTGAGCCTAAAACAAGACCCACACAAATTGCTTGCTAAGCACCTCAGAGATCTAACCAAATAAGAGCAATAAGCATCAAGAGAACAGAATAGACTATGCAAGGCACATCATGTTATTGAGTTAAACTCTCATGGAGATAAAATCTTATCCAAGATGTATGACATCAGATTTCTGGCAAAAAGTTTAAATGCAGGACTCAAAAAATGCTGTGGGGATCAGAAATAGCTGAGAGATTTTGCTGATGACAGAATCAAATACCATTTATCATAGGAGATGTCTTTCAAGACTAATAAAAACACTAGGTTTTATAACCCCATAAAAAGAAACTAGACATTATTAGGACATGCCTTGGTTTGCTGCAGCAACATCACTAAAACTTGTACTATGGCCTCAGTTTTATTGGAAAGGGTTGATTTCTGGGGGTACCTATAATGTCTTTCTATAGAAAAGAAGTCAAATGAATTCTGATCACATCTTCACACTCAGAATTAAACAAGCTAGAGTCAATTCTGCTATAATGGGAAACAGGAAAGCCCTGATAATATCCACATGTGCCATCTCAGCTGGAATACCAAATATGAAAAAGGATATCAGAGCTGTCACAACCCCTGTCACTGCTCCCATCATGAAAGAACCACTGAATATTCCCAGGAAAACACCAACAGACTTGAAAAATGCTGCAGCATCAAAAGCATGGGTATTTTCACCTGTTGGCTGGTAGGCAACTATAGATCTAGAAAGAGAGCACACAATGGCAAGTTAGAAGCGGCACCAGGAAAGATTTTTTCTGTAACAACACTACCTGAGCTACAGGGAGACAATCCCATGCTGAAGACATGTGTGTCATTCTGGACTATGTATGCATTAGGGGCCTTGGAAAATGTTTGCAATGGTTATCAATCCAGTTAAAGGCAATCAATTTAATCTTAAAATAATGTTTTTCGGAAAAAGCATTTCTTTTAGACAAATGCCAAAAGCAATTTAGTGATTTCAGAGCAGAAATTCCCAAAGTTACTTACGAGGATAATACAATGGCAACCGCATCATTCAACACGCTCTCTCCAAACAGAAGGGCATAGAGATCCACATCAGCATGCAGCTCATTAAATATTGCCAGCACAGTAACTACAGACAGAAAAGAGGAAAACAACACTGCAACGACTGCATGAGCTGGGGAACAGACTTTCCAGTTTGGCTAAGCAAGAAAACCCAGGAATTGAACAGGATCGAAACTAAAATGGGAAAACACAGCCATGTTTACCTACAAGTAAGCGATTCCTCCATCAGTTTTAGGGCAGCTTCATTAAGAGGTGGCTCTTTCGTCCTCCCTATGCACAGTGCTCATAGCAAGGCCCCCATGAGCAAAGGGCATGGGGCAGACAAAGCCCTTCTACAAAAGCCCTGGTATTATTTTAGAACATATTCCATATAAAACAGTGAGCAAAATGTTGTGCAGCTCTTCCTGCTTTTAAAAGCTGTATAGATTGTTGACCCAGGCTTATTATTTCAGCCATTGTAAAATAGCACAAATGATCCTAAGTGTTCCTCTAAGTATCCATTATGCCTCAGGTGTGAATTTCCACAAAATTTAAAAAGGACAAGAGTGCTAAATATTTATAATCATTCTTTCAAGAAAATTCTGAGATGAAAGACCATGATCTTGAAGATGTTCCCATATAAGCACTTCAAAAATCACATGGTGATTTTTTGCATAAATTGTATGCAACCACCAGCTGTTCAGAGCTCAGCTCAATCACAGGAGCTACTTCCCATTTTCACATTAATCACCACTAAGCACCTCAAATAAACTGCTTTAAATGTCAAGCTGCATATTTCAGCACTCCCCACCCTGGCCCCTGACCTTTGCCAGCCCTACTGATTTGACAAGTGGAGACTTCAATGTGAGCCTGCTTGACTCTGAAGGATGTCTACATTATTTGGGGACAAGCTGAAATTACTTGGCCAGAGAAGCATTCTTCTGCCTTAACTTATAAAACATGAAGTCTATTTGAAAGAGGAACAGGAGATCCCCCACCTAATGAAGCTAAAAGTTTCACATACTGCTCTTAAACTGCCCAGCCCCAAGCAATGCAGCTGAAGAAGGAAGTCCTGCTATAGAGAAAAAGCAATAATTTCATCTATTTGCCATCCTAGACTTGACACACACTTAACAAGAAGTCATTTAACAAAAAACATTTAAGTATTTGAACAGGAGAGTTAGACTTTTCTCCAAATGTGCCATGATGTCATGCCAGTTCAGTCACAAATCAGCAGAGAACAGCTCTCAAAATGCTCAGAATTTGCATGTGTTTCAGAGAAGAGGTTCAGAGATATGAATATAAGATAACTGAAAATAGAGTCCTGTTAATATGCAGCTCAAAATCCTAGCAATAAGGTTATTTTGGAAGGTTATTAAAAATGTCCATCAAGGTACCTGGATCAGTGGCAGATATTATCGCTCCAAAGAGGAGGCAGTCTGTATAATAGAATTTATCAGACAGCTGACCCACCAACTTCATTAGCTTCACAACCCCATACATGAGATTCCTGAAGAGAAAGATTAAACATTCCAAATCAAACAATCTGGTGCATTTCAGAGAGTCCAAGGGAAAGCACAAAACACAGTTATTTCAGACAGGCTTGTTCATGCTACAGCTCAGTGTAGCCGTGTAGCAGAAAGCTCTCAAAGTGAACTTTCTTTTTTTCCCTGTGAAGTAAATCAAGCAATATATGATCCAGAAGACATCATACAAAACCAATAAGTAAAGTCTGAAATCTTCACACAATTAGCAGAGTCTACATGTTTCTTACATTTCCCACCAAGTTTTCTCTGCTACCGAATTCCCTTTGGTATTATTTCTCCCAACACAATACATAGGCCAAAAGCTCTGAGGTAAGAACAACCTATAATAATAGATTACTCCTCTAGTGAAATTCTTTGAGACATAAGTCAAGGTCACCAACACAATTCAGGATTTCTGTTATTCAGAATATCCATATACAAGACACAGTAATATGAGCAGGATAAGAGATTGTAGGCAAGCCAACCAACATGACCAGCTATCTTCAACTAAATGTGTGTGTATATAGATACATAAAATATATATATGCAGGCAAAGAAAGAGAGTGTTTATCAGCTTAAAATTTAGTGTAGAGAGGAACTGATATCAGAGTTCACTTACCCAATAATAAAACAAGACACTGCTGTTCCTAAAAAGGCATAAGCCAAAATGGACCCCAAATTCCTGAAAAAGTGTCTCTGCACAAGAAAAAAAAGAGTTTTATATACTTACTTTAGCAAAGTTATATTGCTCATTCAGAACCATGTAGCACACTGCTTCACTTGTATCAATACACAGAAGCACACGTCTATTTCAGAGAAACATTTCAATTACTGCTACGTAAATTCAATCTAACTTCAATAAATTGAATAAACCAGATCTGTGCCATGCATTAGACCCTACATGTAGCTTACTGACAGAAGGTTTATTGACAGAAAGCAGCACCAATTCATGGTGTCTTCTAGCAAGATCAGAATCTGAGCCCTTCTGCCATTAAGGGTCTGGCACATCTCCTCTGGGATTCAGGGTTAGGTCTGCCTCTCAGCATAATTTACTGCATTTTGGACATTTGAGAAGGACCAAAACAATTCATAACAGAACATCATTTACTTTAAATGAAACTGACATCAATGTCTGGCTAAGTTCAAAGGAAAACATATCAGCAAAATTAAGTAAGGTTTAATACATTTATACTTAAAAATAGATGTATTTTCTCTTAAAATAATATGACCTAACCATCTCTGGAGGAAATTAGATTTTTTCTTATTGTAAGTAAGTGCCTGAAAGGAGACTACAATCCTGACCAAATCAGCAATCTCTCATAAAAAAAAAAGGATTTCTTCTCCTCAGAAGTTATTGCACTTACTTTCTTCAGGCTATAACCAGCATGAAAAATAATTGGAGGCAATAGAATGTTGAAGAAAACTTCTGGGTCAAATGTTACCTAAAAAATAAAATATAAAATTTCAATTAGAAATAGACACATACAAATTTTTAGGGCTTTTTCCTCATTCATTTGCTGACAACCACTATTTTTGGTTGATGAACTAGATAAGATGAGCCTCTAAAACATTGGCCAGCTCTATTTGTACATGGCAGCAAAAAGCTGCAGTTCCTGTTGGTAAATAGCATCTAGAAAGAACAGGCATTACATTGGTTACTCATGATCTGGCAGCAGTCCCAAACACAGTCCCCTATTTAAATTAAAAAGTTCTAGCAGAAATGATGCTGGAGAAGATTTCTCCTGTTGTGATACCTGATATTGGTATAGCTGCAGATGAAATGCTATTTTAGCTTACTTTTTTTGTGCAGATTTAGCCACTGTATTGTTATTGTAAGCCAGTCAAGTCAGATACAAGACTGGTTTTCAGAAATTTGGATCATACACCTCTTCCATGTATTTCAGTAGGAGTTCCAGATATCCATGAAGGACTACATTACGCTAAAGAACAAAGAACAAGAGTTAAAATGCAATCAGAAGACCTTCACATATATGGGACTAACTAGGCTCTCTTCACCTGCTGCCTGAGCACTACAACTGTGCCCTCCCAGGGCAGGACTCGTTTCAGCTAACTTGAGATACCTACAGCAGACAGATACACATGGACAGCTACGCTCTCTTCATACTCTGCAGAAAGAAGTACTTTTAGATTACAATCCTATGCTTCAAAGTCTAGCTTTGATACACACAAAAGGTGATTAATTCCTGACACTGAATAAAAAGGCAAATAACACATCTGAATAACTGCTGATAGGTGAATTTTACTTCCAACACCAGACTGCCTCATTTGGTGGTCTATAGGGTAGCAGCAGTAACTATTTCCTGACAATAAACAGATTTTAAAACCCTGGGAAAAAAAAAGACCAACACAACAAGGAACAATCGCTTTTCACTAAGAAATTATTATTTTCCTTACTTTGCATTTATACAAGGCAGCACAAGGCTTTTTTTTTTCAGTTCAGCTGGTCTCTGTAAATTCTACAGATGTTAGAAACATACATTAAGTCTTCCAACCAAGGCCTTTAGGAAAGCACCACATACATGTAACAGAGCACAGTTTCTCCAGCAGTGATATAATACAGAAGGTGCTTTTGAATTAAGCATTAAAGGGCTGTTACTATCAGGAATGCTGACACTTGACACTGCCTGAAGTGCAAGTGGGATGGAGGAGGGAGGGAACCACAGAGGAAGGAGGAACACTCAGCCAAGCATGTGAAATGGTACCGCCTCACCTTTCTCAACATGTCATTTTGCTCCACGTTGTGGATCTTGCCAGGGCTAATTTCCCCTTTGAGTGTGTACTCGAAGAACTTGCCGCTGACGTTGACCAGCAGGGTGGTGAAGGGCCTGTCCTCCTGGGAGCAGCTGAATGGTTTGTCATGGCCACTCGTGGAGGGAGTCCCGTACCTCAGGATCACCCCAACTATGAGTCCTGGAAGAGAGGTAAAAATCCATGAGGCTGATTTTATACTCCTGCACTTCAATGAGTTTCAAACATCATCCAAGGGATCATGCATGAACTTTACAAGCATATGGGCATCATAAACACGTTGAAGTGAATTGGTACTATCAGTTTGCTGCAGGGGAAGAGAGGCCCTGAGCACATCAAAACTACCAGAGAATCTGAAGTATCTGGTACCCGACTGAAGTGACAAACAAAATGTTCCATTTCAATTTTTGTCTTCCTCACCCTCATTCACACCTTGAAAACCCCCAGTCACATGAGAGGCTGAACATTAGGACACATCAAATACATTTCACCTGCCTTAGGACAGAAGCAAGCAAACACTATTGCCAGAAAACAATGACTGCTGGAAACACGTGACCATAGCTGATCTGGAATGGTGATGTTTGCCATATTTTATGGCTGCAGCAAGAACACAGTTTTTAGTCTTACAATTCTAGGCAAGTAAGCAATGCCTGTTGCACAATCTTCTGTATACTCCACAAACTTTAAAACTAAGACAGATGACATGCACAAAGAAGCCACTACATGTCATTTGCAAGCATTTTCCACATTTCATATAAACAAAAATAAAAATAAAATAAAGAAGCCACTACATGTTATTTGCAAGCATTTTCCACATTTCTTATAAACAAAAATAAAATAAGATGTAAATGATCAATCATAAGAGATCCAGGATTCAGGAATATAGGACAAATCACTTAAGCAGCAGAGAAAATCCAAGCAGAAAATACTATCAATAACAAATGCATCAGACTCAGTGACAAAAATAATTCCTAACTTAATGCCAGGGGGCTGGAGAGGCACAAAGTTCTGACTGAGCACTATTCCTGCTACAATATGCTAAGAAAAGAATATCTGCAGGGAGAACATATAAGAACAGTCAAAGTGGTTTTGGTCTGGTAAGTAAACAAATTGATACCCACTTACTAAAGGCTCCCTGTTGCCTTAGGATGATCTGCAATTTAATCCTTGCTCCAGACCACTGCAAGATGAAAATGGATGTTTGGTGCTTTTGTTGATGAGTCCATAGTCAGTGTTGGGTCTGCTCTCTGTGACCCTCCCTCTGCATCCATAGTTTCCCCAGAGAGTAAATGAAGCTGACAGGTAGTAACCAAAAAATAAATGAGGTAAAACAAACAAAAAATCTACCACACATAACAAAAACCCCAAATAGACCTATTGTTATGACATAGTGCAAAGAGCAACCAAGCTGTGCCCCCAAAAAGCCAACCAAAGGAGCGCACCTCATTCTCCTGAAGTCCATAGTAACAAAACTGTTTTAATGCAAGAGGATACAGCAGGTAGCAGCTGTGACACTAGTGGGAGGCTCATCCCCAGCCTTCCTGCTCTAAGAACAGAGCAGCAACATGATCATTCCAAAGTAACTGGAATATTAAGAGACATTTTATTTAGAAAAGGAAATACATACTCAGAACACAGGAAGAGATCTCCTAAACAAGATAAATCTACTTACTGAAATTTCAATGCTAATAATTTAAATACATAGATTTACAGGAGCATCTCCTAACACCTCCAGAGCATTTTGCAGCTATGCATGATGGATGAGGCAGAAACACAGCTCTGCACAAAGTGAGTTTACAGCCAGTCACCTCCAAGCCACTTGCACTACACCAGTTATGGCTACAGAGCCCTTCACCAACCCAGCCAGGCGAGCAGCCCAAGCTTTCTGCTGCTCTCACTCTACTCACAGCTAGGAAGGGCTGCACTCACAGAAGACATCAGGAAGACTGATTGTGGTAAAAATCGATCTAACCAGCATCAGCCAGAATTCCTGTAGTAAATCAGAATGCAAAAAGAAAACTGCACAGATGAGCATATACATAGCTGCGGCATAAAGCCAATTCAATATTGCTACTCAGCTGAGAATAGAGAGGGGGACACTTCTGAGAGTAGCTTCTTAGGGTCAGAGACTGTCCTTACTGAATGCATTGCAAAAGCAGATGTAAAAACTCCATTACTATTGCATTAGGAAGAGAAACCTGAGAGCAGGAGGTGATTGCACTATATAACTGGCTGTAAACAACTTGTACATTCTCCTCCATAATAAGATATACCTCCATAATAAGATATGACAATTATATTCATAACTGGCACTTCTCATTTGAAGTGAAACATTCTATCCCATATCCTCACTCTCCCATGGCCCAGTAGCACAGCTACAGGGAATTTTCATTCACCTCCTATTGATAAAACAGCAAAATGGATGAAGTTTCTATACTGAGCACCATGCAGTTTAGGAAGATGGGGTCTCTGCTATCAGGGTGCTGTCTTGCAGCAGGATGCACCTGGACCTTTGCTGAGGCAAAAGGCTGTCAGAAGCAGTCAAGTGGGTAAAGCCACCCACAGCTCAGTCATTAAAGGAAACATGTATGAAAACAAAAGGGGCCCAAGGAAGACACACAAATTCCACAGCCAGTTTCATTAGCAAGATACTAGACATTTGTTAGTTCAAAAGATGAATTAGAAGAATGGAAAGCTCCCTGACTTTACAAAGGTACAGGCATACTGTTGTATACATCACGTAGTCCCAAACCAAAAGGTTTTGAACACTGAAGTGAAACATTAAATCACACATTTAACAAAAGTTGTTAGTTCTTTTCCTAAAAATACTTGAAGTCTTCACAGAAAACTATTTGGAAGAATTTTCTGTTTTCCAATGAACATCTTTTACACACTTAAAAGTTACTGGACTTGTTATGTGATTTCTACATCACATCTCACTTGATAATACAACATTAACAAAGTTCAAAGAGTTCAGTCAGCTCCCCAAGATCACAAAAAACTAAAACCCCAAATGCTTTTCAGGCAGAAGAAACTGCCTGATTTATAGGCTCAGGAAGGATGCCCTCCTAAGCTGTCTGCCATTAGATGTTATACAGAGACCAGGGCATCCTCGATAGCTCTCTCTGAATACTTGATTTCAACCATTCCTGAAACATCAGAGTTGCAGCTGAAGAACCAAAGTAGAATAGAAAGAGAAATACCTGGAATTTTTCAATGGACAAGCCTAGACTAAATCTTACTGTTAACATAAGCAAAAATTCATTATAGCTCTGTTGTTTATTTGGAAGCAAGGAATGGCTGCTGGAACCTAGGAACAGATACAGAAGAATGGGTACATAAACTCAGTGTCACTCCTACCCAAGGGGTTACTGCTGAAGAGCTTATGGAGAACCTGGAACAAAAGCAAATATTTTCCTCACTGCTTAAGAACATGCTACATGTTCAAAAAAAGAACCTCTAGGCCAGATAAATCCAGCACTGCCTTTTATTGCAAGACTGCAACAAGACAGAAAAAGCTATAAATGGGTACAAATACTTCAAAATTTAAGAAAGGCCTTACTTTCAAAGTTTTGGGTTGTGGTAGCCATTGCAAGGGCAAGTTTACATCATTGCTCAAAGACTCTTATGAAGGATTATCTCAAACACTAATACCTAATTGCAAGTCATGCATACAGGTTTTCTCACTTTTAACAGAGAGCATTTATGCCAGCAGCTTGCCTACACAATGCTGATCATGCCGGTTGTACACAAAGAACATCTTACTAAAAGTGAAGCATTAAATCCTGGGAATATTTCGTCCCTTCTGAAACAAATCGCTATTGATAATGAAAAATATTAGATTTCAGACATAGACATAGAATCATTTAGGTTGGAAAACACCTAAGATCACAGAGTCCAACTGTTAACCTGGCACTGCCAAGTCTACCACTAAACCGTGTTCCTACACCTACACAACCTTTAAACACCTCCAGGGATGGTTACTCATCCACCTTCCCGGGTAATTCCAATCCTTGACCGCCCTTTCAGTGAAAAAAATAATCCTAATCTCCAATCTAAACCTCCTTTGATGCAAATGGATTGGTCAACACCAATCTAACAATGCACCATGTAAAATGTCATCTTTACTTTTGGTTTTGTTTGAGTACAGAAGTCACTGAAGTGAGAACATGAATTCAGAAAGACACACATAACCACGAGTGCCTTTATCTGGTAAGAGCTGTGGCCTGTGTGATTTCCAGCCCAGTTCTCTGCTGAAGCTGCCCTGAGGTTTCAGGGAGAGCCAGCTGGCAGCTGACTGCAGGAACCAGAGGCGTTCACACTTCACATCACACAGTTTGATCAGTGAATTCAACTTGATCTGAGAATCAGTGGAGTGGATCAATCCCTGAGCTCAAACCTGTTTAGATACAGTTTCTTCCACACACTTCTGGTAAAGAGCCAGGTGCTGAAAGCTGAGGGTCCTTCCCTTCCAACCTTCAAATTGAGAGAGACTTAGTAGAGATTTTTCTGCTGTTTGCAGCTACTGTCTGGGGAGACAGAGATGAGAAGGACAGAATCTTCTGGAAAGCGCACAATGATTAAGAATAAAGACATCAAACTTGTTGCAATGGAGGTGAAAAAAATTAGGCAAGGCTTGTTTTTTTAAACAATGAAGTGGCTAAGCACCAGAACAGACTGTCACAAAGGCTGCATCATCTCCTTCCTTGCGAATAGCCAAATCTCACTTGAGCATGGCCATGAGCAACCCAAGCTGAGGGGGCCTGCTGTGGCCAAAGGGCTGGACAAGGTTACCTCCTAAGGTCTTTCCCATGAACATTTGGACCCCTCAGACAGACACCTCATACTGCAAACATTTCTTTTAAATCACCTTAATTGCTTTCTGGATCAGGTCTTGGGGCTATCTGTTGCTTTGGAGCTGGGTTTTTATTTTGCTTAAGTGACAGGCTGCTCTCCTAACTCAGTAAGTCAGAGCAAAAGAAATAGCAATGAGTCTCATCATAAAAGCAAAGAGATCCAACAGGCTAGGAGGGGGCTGCTTTTACTGCCTCAGTCCACCCTCATCACCTGCCTTAGGCCTCAACTGACCCTATCAAAAGCAGTCAAAAGGTGTGACCAGGAGATATTCAGCTAATTCCATATAAATACAGGAAAACAGGTACTGTGATACATCACATAAAGCACTTGTTACTGGTGCTTCTCTTTTTTTTTTTTTAATGCAATAGTAGTATCTTTTGAAAGTGATACTACAGCAAACCACTCAGAGGTTTGTGAAGCTGGGCAACACTGTCAGTGACGTCAGTCTTGGCTTGGCCGAGTTTGTCATCCCTTACTGCAGCCCACACAGAGGCAGAATAGCACATTTTATGTACCTGGACACCAGCTTCTTTGGTGATAGTCAAATACTGTTCGCTCGTTTTTGAAAATACACACAAAGAATAGAGGGGGAAAGAAAAGGATTTCTTATGTTTAGAAGTCTAGATTTTTGTTCCCTACTTCCAAACTGAACTTTCTACCAGCTTGAGGGCAAAAAAACAAAGCTGAAAAAAACTTGGCAAGAAGGATGAAAGAAAGTCCTGTATGTATTTTCAAGGTGAAAGACTAATAATAATACATAGTGTTTATCGCATAGATCATTTTTCTTCTGGATGTTTGTGTGCATCAAGATATCACACTTGGCAAGTTTTACTTTAAATAGCCTAAACACCAACAAATAAAATATTTTTCCTATTACAATGTCATCCTTTGAACATCACAGCCCACACCCTCAAATTTCACAGTGATTTTTGACAAAGTTTCAACACTTGTACAAAACAATTCAAGCATTTTTTGATACAGAACTAAGCCAGTAACACTATATATTAAAAAAAAATCAGATCACATGTTACATACCATCTCCAGAAGCACTAGTAACTCACTCTCCGTACCTATATTTGCTTGCCACTGACTCTACTACCCTGCACAGGAGGCCAGAGGAGCACCACTATACAACCCCTTGAAGAAGGGTTAAGCCAGTGTCTGCAGAACCCCAGGCCTCTGACAGCATCAGCATTTTCCATATACTCAGCACTGGTGAGGCCACACTTTGAGTCCTGTGTCAAGTTGTGGGCACCTCACTTCAAGAAGAACATTGAGGGGCTGAAGCAAGTCCAGATAAGAGCAATAGAGCTGGTGAAGGGTCTGGAGCACAAGTCCTGTGAGGAGCAGCTGAGGGAGCTGGGATTGCTAACTGGGAAAAAAATAGGCTCAGGGTGTCCTTATCATTCCCTAGAACCCCCTGAAAGGAGGCTGCAGCCAGGGGGAGTCAGCCTTTTCTCCCAGGCAACCAGCGACAGGACAAGAGGAAACAGCCTAAAGCTGTGCCAGGGAAGGTTGAAGCTGGACATTAGGAGGAATTTCTTCACAGAAGGGCTGATTAGACATTGGAACAGACTGCCCAGGGAGGTGGTGGAGTCACCATCCCTGGAGGTGTTTAAGAAACAACTGCACGCACCACCCAGTGCCATGGTCCATTGTCAGGGTGGTTTTAGGTCCCAAATTGGATTTGATCTCAGAGGTCTTTCTCAACCTAATTGTGATTCTGTGATTCTGTCTTGCACTCAGCATGGCTAATCATCAACTACTCTCAGCGGCGCAGTGCTGCCTGTGTGGCATTCACCAGCTTGTCACATTGCTGCAGAAGATGCAAACTTTGAAAAATGGGAAGCAGTTTATGTTCAGCAGTGTGAGCACATAATAAATCCTCACTATGTTTCAGTTTAAAAAAATTTTAAACCAGCTTTTTTCAACAGGAAAGGAAGGCAGAGGATGCCAATTCTTGAAGTCTGGAAGAAATTTTGAGGATATCCAAACCCCAAAATTCTGAACAACAAGTTCAAGGTCACGCTTTGTCATTGCCTTGGGGCTATTTTAGATAAGGAAGTTGAAAGACAATAAACAAGCGGGTAGTTCTTCCTCCTTGTAGGCAGACATAGCACTATGCTATCAAGGGCATCTTTGTAATAAGCATTTTATTCACTTTCATAATAAGCCAAACTAAGCATAGTTTTGAATTTAAAAAAACAGATTACACAAAAAAGTTATTGGCACACTGTGCAGAACCAAATATCAAATTAACTTGCTGGCTTTGTGCTGCCAGACACCTGTGCACTGTGCACTTGTGCCTTCTCACAAGCCTTTGGTTCCAAAAAAACTCACAGGAGTGTAGCGATCTAGTTCTTTTTCATTTTGTGTCATGTTGTGTGATTTACATACTTACATGTATAGCAAAATGGTAAAAAAAAATTATGAACTACAGGGGCAGGCAGGTATGCTTTATTCTTGGTAATGCACATTCTTACTGACAGTGGGGTTAAAGAACAGGTTCAAAGTAGAAGAAGACTGATTTAAAACACAACTATCAAGAGATTTAAACAGAGGATTGCTTTGGAATTTCAAAAGTTAATTTCTGAACAACTATTAAGTTTCACATACAGCTTTACATTTACACATAGGAGATCTATAAACCCAGAAAAATTAGTTTGTTCCAAATAATTTGGAGGGATGAGTAGACCCTATTAGCTAGAGAGCAGTCATAGTAAGATGACAATAAATATGTGGCAAAATGACAGCCAGTAAGAAAAATTGCTGTTTATATTCTCCGCTAGAATCTAAAACCCAGAAAAGACACAAAAAAAAAAGTTTAGAAGCATTAAAAAACACCTAAACCCACAAAACACACCGACCCCAGCCCGACAGCATCTGTCAAACAGCCTGAATTGACAGGCAGCCCTGGAAGGAGCTGCTGTCCTGTGGTAATCACATGTGGCCTCTGGTCCAAGCATGGGACTATGAGTCAAGGCTCCTGAGCCAACCCCAGCCTTAGTAATGACTCAGTGAAAGACCTTGGACAAGCTATAGAAGACAATTTTAAAAGGAGCTCAACTTAGAAATAAAATACCACAGTTATGAAGGGCACAGGCAATTGTCAGAGATTACAGTATGCAACTGATTTGAACTCAGGTGTTTTCAAGTCTAGTTACTGCATAATCATTGTTTCATGCAGCACAGATTAAAGCATTTAAAGCATTTGCTGTTGAATACTTTATAAATAACATCTTAAAAGCTCCTTTACATTTTTCAAAATTTAAGTTTCCCTCCTTATGTATAAAACCCAAATAGTGAAAGCCATACATGTACCAATACCACATATGTTCCTAGAGGTGTGAGCAGCAATTGGCCATCACAAAGACACCAAACCCTGCCTCCCCAAACCCTGCCAGTCCTTCTCCTTTCTTCACACAGGAGTGACTCCCTAACAGAGTGTCAGCTGCAACTGGTCCCAGTCCCCTAGCAGCAAGAGCTGAAGCATTTCCTTCAACGCAGACTTCTAAGCCAGATGAGTAAAACCCCAAACACCAAGATTCTTTCCCCCAGACACATCAGTGACCATGCTGGCAGGCACCAAGAAGAACAGTAGGACCAGCAGCAGATTTTACTGTGTATAACAGAAAGCTTTCTATTTAATCCTTGAGCTCTGTTACCGCTTTTTCTCCCATTTGCATGTTAGAACACTCAGCATATCTCAAACAGGTCACAAGTTCATCAGTCTGAAAAATAATAATGTCAAGTCTTTTGTTACAAAAAGATTTACAGTAATAGCACCTGGCTCAGGCACTAGCAAGAAATGAGCTTTCCAGTTAAAATAAAAAAGCCCAGAAAATAATTATCCCCCTCCTAAAGCTTCAGCAGAAGGAGTTATTAGTCTGTCATTGCAAGGAGTCAGGCTTCAATCTGTAACCCAATTGAAATTCATTAAGCAGCAACAATCTCTTTCCTGACACTGTCATTTAATTTTGAAGACTAGACTTAAGGCAAGGAGGAAGAGGGAAGGGGCAGGAACAGCATCCCTCTTGGTACAGTTTGGGTTCAGAGATCCCACAATAGCTACAAGGAGAGTAGCTAGGTCTGTTTCCTTACTAGGAACATTTTGTCATGCCCTCCTCAGGCTTCTGCTAATTTGTAGAAAGTAACAGATTATGTGTGGAGGCTTTCATCCTAAAAACCATTTCTGGGAACTTCTGATTAGGATAGGGGCCAAAACAAAGTCTTAGGAGGAAAAGAACAAGAAGAAATTTGAGCAAGGTGAATGAAATGAAACCTGTACCAGAAAAGTTCTCCTTGAGACAATGAAAAACATTCCAGTACTTCTCTTCCCAAAGATCTTTTTGCACAAGCCCTTTCCAGTTACTAACAACACAACCTTCTACATGGAGAGGGGACAAAGGTTTCAAGTTGACTGAATTTTCAAGAAAACAATTTTTTGCTGAGGCAAGCCCCATGTTCTGTAGCTGTGGGCAGAAAAGCAACCAGCACTTGTAGATAAAATGGTTTGTGGCTTACAGAGAAATGTACTGACCCAGAAGACAGAAATAGCAGCAAGATGACGACTCTGGCTTTCTGTGATCATTATGTCTGACCATAGAAGCCTTGTTATTACAGCATCCAAACACACACAGTCCAACAGAAGATCTACCCCATCTCATAAAAGCAACCTGCCCCTTACAGATATGTCCCAAAGCAGAGCCAACAAGCCATATGTTTCCTGTTTCTCCTTCTGGGTGACTGCTCTGAGCACAGGCACTGCATTGACCACGGCCTTCTCACAACCACACCACAACTGTCAATCCCACTGTACAGCTGTTCTAACATCCATCCCACTATGTCTGCTTTGAACCAAAAAAAGCTGGCAAATGCTCTTCTAGGACCTTATGGGCAACTGTCCGGAGAAGCAAAGGACTCTACTATTACTTGTTTTCATATGTAGTTCAAAATTGAAGCAGTTTTTTAATACTAACTGCAGAAGCCAGCAAATTACTTCTGCCACAGCCTGCAGTGCATGAGCAGTTTCACAGCACTTCTGCCTTCCTGACTGATTCCCATGAGCTGGAGAAGAAGAAAGAATGCACTTTGAGCTGTAACCAAAAAAAGCCATCCAAAAGCTCAGCCTGCTTACAAAAAGCACATTGTCCAGGGGTCCCACAGCTGCAATTCCCAACCTCCTACACAGCTCATTACCACCCTTCTTTCCTCCTAAATTGGCACAAGCTTTACCTTTTTCCAGCTGAGCTCACCCTGCAGTTCCTAACCACTGACTTCTTGCTCTGCTCCCACTACACACTGATGCCTCCTTGCCTGCTCCCAACAGACCTCAGGTATTTCTGCCATCCCTTACATCTTTTTTAGCCCCAGTGGTACCAACAAGGTGCCTGAGCAATCACATCCATTCCATCTCCTCTCTGCATGCCACCTCAGCTCTAACCCCAACATGTCTCATTGGTGGCACAGAAGTGGATGGGAACCTATCATTTCATGTTTCCTCCTAGGCAAAAGGTGCCAGATGAGGGCTAATAAAATCAGATTTACCAGAGATGAAGAGCAGCCAATTGCTGCTACATGGAATAATCTGACCCACTGACATCCAGGGCAGCTACTGACACCACAGGGTTTTGGTGCAGTACCCCGTGGCAGGACAGAAAAAGCTAAGGAGTAAAACTCCCTTCCAAAGGCTGATCCCACCTACATAAGCAGAACCATCATGTACCCCATGAGCTTCCTCTCAAACAACCCATTTTAAGTGTGTAAACCATATTTTTAATTTATGCTGTCTTTGGGCCATTCATTCCTCTCCCCTGCATATTTTCTTGAACAACCTCAAGAGCAAACATAAGAAATTCTCAGAAATTCTGCTGTTAAGACAGCAGGTTTTCCCACACAGTTTCAACACAACAGCTTTCAGCCCTACACTAAAATTGTGGGTTTGGACATTTGCAAAACAAACACTGTAAAGCAATTCTTGCATCCCAAGGTAGAGGAGTACCCTCTCAGGAAGATACCAAGCCAGAAGAAGGATCTTCATTTCACTTTTTTCATACCATGGCACTTTCAGGGCTGTTTTGGATAAGCATCACCAGAATACCCTCCAAAATTCCCTAATTTTTTTCTCATGACATGAGTTATATGAATTCAAAAATATCCATTTTCATCAATAAAACTGTGATTAACCAGTTCAGTTGAAAAATTGCTTAAGTCAACTTGCTCTTTAGATAATTATCTGCACATGATACTTATAAAACCCCATGAATTTAATAAAACCCCAGGAATTTATACTACATTTGCCTCCAGAAGTATGAACAACTCCTCCTTGACATAAAACCAGAGGATGGGATGGACACACAGCCATGTTCACAATGAAGGACAGAGAGCAGCAAGCCATGAAACCAAGCACTGTTTCTCACCATGCACATGCTTTACCCTTTTTGCATACGTGAGTTTAAGGCGCCTGCCACATCACTGCTCAGATGAAACCTTCACAGCCTTTTCTTTCCACTTTTCCATTAAGATTTTTCAAGTCAAGTACAGTATCAGCTAATTCTGGCTTCTATTCAATTTCACTTCTCCAAAAAGAAAGCTGCAGGACAAAATAATGCAAGTGCCAGTGACAGCAACATGTAATATTTTATAATGCATTTTGTCCAGCTTGCAACGGCCATCCCAAACCACAGAAAAAGCACCTCATTTAATAGTAATGTGCCTGCTAGGGCCCTGATATCAGATAAGTAGTTGAAACTAGCAGAAAAAAAAACCCCAAAAAAAACCCCAAAGAACAATGGTATGTATAGATAAAAGGTTACTCCACCCTGCCCTAAGTGCTGAGACAATCTATATCCATCAACACTGCTCATGGAAAGAGCTACCTTGGGGAGCATGCAACTGGATTTTTGTTTTTAAAAATTATGTGCCAGTACTGGTGCTTTTGGACTGCATGGTTAAGAGACAGATGACTAATTAGATACTTGGAGAAACTCCTCTTGAAACTTTAAAAAGTACTTATTCCAAGATTTTTGACGATGTGAATTTGCAGGTTAAATAGCAGGGTATGGCACTCATTAATATCCTCACAGTACAAAAGCTTGACCAGTAGCTAACACATAAAGACCTCAGATTTACTCCAGTGGAGGCAGAGTATCTAGGGCAGCTCATTGCAGCTCCTATTTTGCCTGCACCAAGCCCTGGTTTGGTGCCAGCCCTCTGTACACCTTGACATTTAGGAAAGCCACCAGAAGTGGTGAATGGCACTTGCCCAGAGCCAGCAGGAAACACAGCTCTCATCTCTTCCTCTTCCAAGCATTAAAACAAAGAGAAACCAGCCTGGGATTTCCCATATCTCTCACTGCTGCTCAAAGCACCAAGTCAGAAGATAAATAACTTTTCCTTTCAACTCACTGCTTGAGGCTTCCAGTCCAACACAGCATTTTCAGCACAACATGATACTTTTTACACCTCAGAAGAAGCGTTTTAATGTCTCAAAGTATTAGAGTTGAGTTCATATACACCTCATAGGCAGAAACTGAGTGTCTTCCATGCAACTTATGTTAAAAAAGCTACAGATGTGCTTTAAATGAAGTTAATTTTTTTCAGACACAAAGTCCCTGGTGCACTTGAAGAGAGTTCTGATTCAGTGATTTGCCTTTTAAAAGCCATTAGCAGTTTGCAGCAGCTCCCACACATTTATCTTCCATGCTGTTCATCACGATGGGTGGGGAATAAAGAAAAGAACACAGCTGCAAACAAAACAAATTAAAGTGTAGAAGGGTTAGAACCGACTTAAGTCTGACAAACAAATCTAAAAGTTCAAGCTCAGATTCACAGTTTAAAGACCTACTAGGACAAAACATTTACAACTTGAAACTGTCATAACTACAGAGAAAAAGAAATGACCAAAAATTTACTCAAGCCTCCAGGGAAAAAAAGGAATTTTTTTTTCCTTAGATGTCAGCTGAATGTTTCTTGCTAAAACCACTTTTGAATCCTAAAAAAAGCCACTTCCTTCAGTTTAAAGACTGAAATGTTTTGGAAGAGTTTTAGAAAACTCCCAAATCACATAATAGAGCTTTTCAATTTCAGCTACACAGCTTCTTACACAAAAGTAATTCAAAATGTGGTCACCTATAGCATGGATTGCCTTGGTGAAATACATCTATTTATTGACAAATAGTTTTAAATTTGTGCATTACTTTCTACTGGCTAAGGGTTTGCAGAATGAAGGAAGTCAGATATTCTTCACTTAGACTGCCCAAAAACTGGGAGAGGCAGTAGTTTCGAAGACAGCCACCAACTCAAGCTAGCAAATTTGGAGTACACAATGCAAGGGATGAACACTTTCCACTATGACAAGTCCAGCTGGTGGGAACCTGCAGGATTTTAGCATTAGCAATCCTAAAAATTGACTCCTGTGTATACAACAATGAAAACAGAGTTCCAAGCAGAAGTGTGGAATTAAAGTTTATTCAGACTGTATTTCTCGAAGATTCTCCATGGCTTTTTCTAGAGACAAACACAAAAATTTGTCTTTATGGAGCAGGCTCAGCTGCTTTTTCCTAGAATATTAGCAGACTTTCTAGCACATCTGCTGCTTTCACTGTTACAATTTCACTGACAGATATGGGTTGCCCCTCTCATTCATCTCCTATGTTCCCTGTGGAAAATCTGGGTCCCAGTAAACCATACAGCAACAAGTGGACAACCAGAACATGCAGGCTGCAGCACCACCTGGACACTCCTAATACTTGCTCATCCTCCTAAAAAGGCAGCTTGAGCCTTGCCACAGTCCCCGCTGACCAGGAGAAAACCCAAGTCTTGATGTGCTATACAAAGTATTTGTTCTGCAAACTCCTTAAAAGTTTCATACAACAGGACCATGGAGGCATAAAATAGATGACTGCTCTACCCATCACACATGCAAGCACACCTCGACCTTTAAAGAGTCTGGTAAGAACTCTGACAAAAGTAAAAGGTGGTTTTTAAAAGAACTGCTCTCACTCTGAGGCTGCAGAGTATGAGGCTTATTAAATATTAAGGCCAGACAAATTGCAGAGATGTCAACAAGACTCAAGCCTTTGCAATCCAATACTGACAGGCTGAGCAGTCACTGTGGTAACCTCATCTAATATTGCTGGAGATTTTGCAAAAGGCATAATTACATAAAAAGTAATTTGATGTTTTTTCCAGACAAGGAGTAGAAAATATTTCTGTCAGAACAACATTTCACAGTTCCAGTTTCTGAGGAAATATCTCATAAAAGCAAGGCAAGTTCTATCAAATAAAATTTGTATAATTCTATCTTGCTAGACTTATGCCTTATCCTCACTGATGCCTGTGCTTTAAAATAAATTTACTGTAAAAGATTAACTTGAGACCTCCATAAAAGATTTTTAAGGGGGATTAAAAAAAGAAAAGTCAAGACTTCTTAAATAAAAAACAAACCAAAAAAGTGGCAACAGTAAGAAGAGCTATTTTAGCTGTTAAAAGAATCACTTACTACACTAGGAAGAAAAAAATCCAGATAAAGTTATGAATATTTCCAAAGAGGCTTCCATAACAATTCTGCCATAAATTATGAAAGATTTGAAACAGTTATATTTAGCTGTACATTTCACTAGGCTTCCACACCTACCTTGATCAAAACTACAGCCCTGATTCACAGGACACCAGAAGACCCACAGATGCTGGGGCAGGGAGGGCACTGTGACTTAGGTCAGAGAGCAAGAAAAAGGGTGGGTGATGGCAAACTGACAACAAAGCAAAGACAAAAACACTTCCCAAGAAACGAAGTGCAAAGAAACTGTAACCAAAAATGCAAGGAGCTGCATCCCCTGGCTTTTCTTTTCCCTCTGTCACTGGTATCATTGCTTCATTTTGACTCCAACACCATGTTTCTGTGCAGAACACAATTTTCTAAAGCAAACTGAAATGTTCCACTCTGCACAAGCAGCACAATAAACTTAATTTCAGTTTGCTTTAGAAAATTACTCTCCACTCCCAGAAATCAGCGGGCAGAACATGAGAACGCTGTGCTGGGTTAGACAGCTCAAACACAAAACTCAGCCTCATTCCAACACATGCCTAGGATTTACTCTAAGATTAGGCTTGCTACACCTCACAGAAGGCTGCTGAGCACTAGGATCATGTCCAGTTTGTTGCAGTTTGTTAAGGATATCAGCAGGGTGGGTCTCTTCCAAGAGTGACAAAGCCTTGAAGCAAAGCCATGCTGTCTGCTGAGTTAGATTCCAGGCTTGAGCCTCTAAGAGCTACCAGGTGATGCCAACAACCACAAGT
>NW_005054342.1:4412587-4429177 GCF_000277835.1 Geospiza fortis | reverse complement strand
AAGTATTTAGGACTTTGGCTGAGAAGAGCAGTGGGCTTTCCAAGTTTCACTGATACATGAGACCATATGTGGGAGCATAAGAAAAGAAAATCCCAGTTGCAGGCATCAGAAAGGAGCAGCTGCAAGCTGCAGTGAATGCTTTAGGTTTTGTTCCTTGCCACAGCTCCTCACCTGCAAGATGAAGCCATAGCACTGCTCTGCAAATGCATCTCAGGGTTTGATGATCGTGTGAACCTTGGGAGTAGCCATCACATTCCCAAAGAATAGAAGGAAGGAAGAAAACTTTACAGAAACATGTTGCATGATAATAGCTCGATATGTCACATGGAAGCTCTCTGCTAGAAGCTAACAGAGACACCATGAGTGAAGTAGGCCTTTCAAGTTAACTGCTGGCGGTGATTTGCTGTTTTGGATACACTATCTCCAACAATATCTAGGGACTGCTCCTCGCTGCTGCTGGAAACACAATATCCTTCAGTCTAAGATAAAGAACAAGTTGGACAAGTGCAGCTAAAGCGCAGTGGAACGAACACAATGGTGCATTTCCTTAGAATGGGCAGAAGCAGTGCACAGGTTGATCTGGTACACTTTCCGAGTATGAATATGACAGTCATTATTTTTGCAGTATCCAGAGACCTGGCGAAATATCCTAGGAGTCCACATGAACATGGGGGTATAGTAATATTGGATATTGTTATTCAATTTTCTGTGCCAGAAGTAGCATGGAAACTGGTTCACACAACCATACTATATAGTCCAGTTCCTTCAGTGTGACCTGTCAAAATCATCAAGTAGGAACATGAAAAAAATGTTATCAGTGACATGGCTATAGTAATACAAATCCAGCCTGACAGATAACAGCTGGGCAACTGATGTCTACAGAAGTGCAAATATTCAATTAACAACATCTCTGAGCAATAATCACAGGTGTCCTGATGTCAGGAAATGCAGTCACACCATTACCTGTCAAACCAGGGAACACACATACATCAGCAGAGAAGTGCAAAAAAGCACACCACTGTGTGCTCAAGTCTAGCAGTAGCAAAGATCCTAAAGATGGCAAGTACACATAAAATAATTTCACTGAAAAGCTAAAGAAAACAGTGTTCAAAATGTGCACCTAAGTGGCTTATAGAGCACTGTGTCTTCACCAAGCGAAAACCTTTCCCCGTTGCTTGGTTCCCGTCCTCTCTCTCCCTCTCTCTGAAATAGCTGCTATTTTCAAGCTCTTAGTTTGCTGTTCAAAGGCCTTCATGCAAGAGTTGTCAGTAACAAACTACCAGTAGTAAAATACTGTTCAGAGAAAATTGTCTTCAAAAAGCACCACTAACATTCACCACTTCAGTAGCTGTATCAAAGTCTGGCTATATTTTCTTGTTGACTCAACCAGAAGAGATTCCATAGTGAAATCTCAAAGGCAAGAAAACCTTCAGACCAGAATATTAACACTGTTTGCAATAAATGACACTCACTGAAATGCTGTATTTTTATTTCATATATTTGGTTTGTGCAGTTGCTCAACCAGCTACTGCCAAGGGAATCAGAAGCCCCAGGCAAGACATGTCTGTACCAGACACACTACTCACACATACCCTCCAAAACACTTACAAAACAATTTCAATGTAATTCTCTACTTTAAATTACATTGTACTAGCTTCCCATATTTTATCTATTTGAAGTGTTGGTTGTAGTTGAACCAGGTTGTTAACATGAAACATTCCTAAACTGCTCCACTAATGGAGCACTCCGTGGAAGTGAGTGCTGTATGCCCCCTGAAAGGACAGCAACTGCCCAGTGGTCATTTACTCCTGATTAACATCTTTTGCAGAAGAGATGGTTATCACTGAGGATAGAACTGCTAAAGTGCTTTATCCAAACATCATGGGGAAAAAAATCTGTATTTACCAACACCTCCCCCATCAAGGGCATATTGGAATTTGAAGGCACCCACTCTTGGTCGCAGTACTATTTATATTTGAGAAACACAGGGAACATTTCAGCCTCCAGAATCAACTCTGATCTTCAGCCAGCACAGCAGAGTGTTCCCTGTTCAGTGCTCCTGGCGTAACACAGTGCAGCATCCCACTCAGAATTGTAAGCACCTTTTGATAAGACTTGTCTGATAAGATAAGCACAGCTAGCAATGGAAAGTAGAATTAAAATCCAAAATTATAAGCTTTCAGTGAGAAATAAACAAATCAATCACACTTAGGAAGAAAGACAGCATGTGCTGTACTAATGTGTCTTGGACTATACACCATCTCTGAGTACTCTCCTGTGCTTTTAATAAAAAGAGTATGTTACCCAATGCTAACATTTTTTTCAGCCCAAATACTCCACAATATACTGACAACTGAATAAATGCCCAGGACAATCTGCCCATTCATGACTGCTGGAGTTCATCATTCCTACTTATTCTTCATCCTTTGCAGATGCAGTAATCCTTATGAATGCAGGCTTTCTTCAGATTGTAAAGAATGGCAATAGGGCCATAATGAAAATCAATCCAAAGAAAATCCAAGCTTTCAGAGCATGCACTGAAGATTTGCTGATCTGTACAATGGTCAGCTAGAAAATATACACACTACAAACAAAACAGGAAAACTGTGGGAATTGAGTAAAAATGGTGCGTGAAGCACTGCATCATTTAAATGTTGTATTTCAGAAATCACATGTGCTTCTGTATGAGTGGAGTTTTTCACAGTACCTTCCCTCTCAAATACACAGAAGGGCTACCTTTCCCCATTCCTTTTTATTTAGGGATCAGTAACTCACAGAAAGAAGGAATGACAAAAATAAAGAGAGGTTACAGATAGGCTGAAACATTGTTGCAGGTATTGTAAAGATTTCTGCCGCTTCTGTACAAAAGTATGTTCATGTCAGGTCTTGATGTGTTCTGAAGCTGCAGCAGTTAAAATAGTTATTGAGAGAAGAAAAATTATTGCTGCAATGCCTATTCATTCCAAGGACCTCAAGAGAATTACTGCTTCAGTGAGCCTTTCCTCAGCAGCAGGCAAACCAGCTTCACAGTGCTTTTGCTAGAGCCCAACAGAAATAAAAAAGAAAAAAATCTCTCCCAAATTCTAAAAATAAATTACACAATTGCAAATGTAACCCAGTAAAAATATTTTTTTCTTTTAACAAGCTGTACCAGTTTAAGAAAGAGGAATTAATATGAAATATGAGCAGGTTAAATAACAATAAATGGGAAATGAAATTGAATAACTGCTCCTTCAGTGAAGTTTTAACTAGCTGTTAGACTCAGGTATAGAGAACCAGTTTTGGGATTAGCGCTAATTATCCTGAGAAAGCAAATAAGACTCTTCAGCCTACCATATTCTTCTGGAATAAATAGCTGTAATATTTCAAAAGGAACAACAGGACTTAGGGGATGAGCACAGCATTGTCATTGTTACCATAATGTTTCAGGCTATGAGACCCAGATGGGTGCAGGAGAAACTGTCATATTTGTTACAATAGCAAAGCACTGACAAAAGGTGTGCCCAATTGCTCATGCTAAAAGCTGAACTGCCAGATCATTGGGAAAATGCTCAGTGTCAGGCTGCCAAATTGTAGGTCACAAACATAACAATTAAAAAAATTTGGCAGACAATATCACTACAGATATAAAACTCACATATTCATTATCCTGCATAATGACTGGTCACTACTCAAGTATTTGCTTTGAGGACTGGATTTGGTTTTGATTACTCTCTGAGTAAAAGATCATATTTTCCAGCAGTCTAAGTCGAAACCTTACCATTAAATTCAACTCAAAGTTAACAAGGTGTGCCACAATCCTTCTGCCACAACAGTGTGGTGGAGTTCACAGGGGTCCCAGGACAAGGGAAGAGATGAGAACCTTGACTCCATGTTTCAGAAGGCTGATTGTTTTATGATATATATTATATTAAAAGAAAATTATATATTATAACTATACTAAAAGAATAGAAGGAAGAATTTCATCAGAAGGCTAGCAAGGAAAGGAAAGGAATGGAATAATAAAAACTTGTGACTGACCAGAGTCTGAGACAGCTGGACTGTGACTGGCCATTAATTAAAAACAACTACATGAGACCAATTGAAGATGCACCTGTTGCCTTCCACAGCAGCAGATAATTATTGTTTACATTTCATTTCTGAAGCATCTCTGCTTCTCAGGAGAAAAAATCCTGGCAAAAGGATTTTTCATAAAATATATCTACGACACAACAGTAACTAAAAAGTGCACCAAATCAAATGGAAGTGAAGGACTGAGAGGATCTTGCAACATGAGTAATGCACACAATGGCCAATATGAAGACACCTGTGGCAAACACCAAAACTCCATAAGGCAGAAAACCCCCCATTGATTGTTTTACCAATACTCAGATACCCTTGAAAAAAAATTAGTCACCTCTTTTTATAGTAGTTGACTAGAAAGAAAGGGCCACAAGAAGCCCCTCCACTCCTCTGTGCTGCATTAAGATCCATGGGCACTCCAGCACCCCACAGTCTCTAACTCACACTTCTCCCGTAAGAGATGTGGCAGGCTGCCCGCTTTGCATGGCTATAACAAAGGAAAATGGATGTGTGCAGGCACAGGTAGATATGCAAAGTCAGATCATGTTTAGCTGGGGCTCTGTGTGATCATTACAAGAGCAAAGAGCATGCACAGCATCGACTGCTTCAGAGCAGAGGTTCCGCTTTTCCTGGAACTGTAAAGGCAGCACTGACGGAAATCTCTGAGCAAGGACAGAATCGCAGTTCATGATCTGATTCAGCAGTGAGTTTCCCAAGCTATCTTGAGCAAACCTTTCCTGTTACACTTCAGACCTAGCATTATTTTCCATCTTAAAGAGGCAAAAATTAAAATGAAAGGTTTTACAATGCTTGGATACTTTTCATGGAGCTGTAAATACACACACGATTCTTTTTCTCCATCCCATATAAACAGGCAGTGATAAAACCTGGGTTCCAGCTTCAGGCTGATAAGCAGCATTAGCCCAACTATTCCCCTACTCCCTGCTATCAAACTATTCCTGTAGGTGTACCAAGCAAAGAGGAACACAAAGAAAAAAAAGCAGCAGCAGCATAAACAGGTGACTAAAAATATTTTAAGGGGCTGAGCAATTTACTTGTGGCAGTTCAAAGATGGTGCAACTGACATTGACTTCTGAAAGCCTTTGTCACTATTTATCTCAACAGCCTAACCCCAGTCACAGCCAGGACTCCCCTCCTTCATTAAGTTCCTAAGAGAAAGTGTTCTTCTTCAGGATTTCCTATTTATTATCTCAAAGATTTGAGGCTACTGGACTGTGACCCACACAATAAATAGAAAGGTCAAACAAATAGCACAGAAATTCGTAGCAAGGAAAACCAGACTAGTAAATCAGAATATTTTTCTTCTGTGCAGAAAGCTTCTAGTTTTTCAGCCATTGATTTGCCACCCCTAAAAGAAATTCATATCATGCCCCAATACTTCTGCCTTCCCATAGTCATCATCTCAGGCCACTGCAATAAGCCTGACTGAGTCCTCTGCCTTCATCTCTC
Source organism: Geospiza fortis (assembly GCF_000277835.1). Taxonomy (NCBI): domain Eukaryota; kingdom Metazoa; phylum Chordata; class Aves; order Passeriformes; family Thraupidae; genus Geospiza; species Geospiza fortis. Next base: position 4,423,645 of record NW_005054342.1, on the reverse strand, counting down.
TGCAGACACAATTCAGACAAGCGTTTCTCCTTGGGGCGCCTTTTGCTGCAGGAATCTGTTCTGCAACTTCTTCTGGCCTTCAGTTCTGGCTGACCTCCTGCTTGACCTCCTGCCCACTGAAGCTTACAACAAGACTGCTTGATTCTCAAGCCCATCAAATCCTAAGTCATAGATAAATTTTCCTGGCTAATACAACCACTTGCCTAACAGAACATGTCCTGCAAATGTGACATCCCAGTAGTAGTAACTCCTGGTCCAAGAAACTTGGTCAGTTCAAGTTACAGTATGAAAACCAGCTTTGTTCCAGACATTACAGACATTTTAAACATACAATACTGTTTTCAAATTTATTTTCCTTAGCTTTGAAGCCCAGCAGTATGGAATGCACCTCTGGCAAACTGCTGCTAACAGAAATCAGTAATGTCTTCCCAAACCTTTTTAACAGCCCTAGAACACCTTCCTGCTTGCACCAGTTTACTGCCTCCAAGCCTCAGAAAGCCCCTGTTTCAACAGGAACTTCCCATAAATCTACTTTTGTCAACAAGCTGCGTTCCCAATCCTCTCAGCCAGTAAGGCAAATACAATGTAACAGGAAAACCACCTACAGTAAGAGCAGTTAAATTTAGGAGAGTACCTAACTATTAACTTCAGGTGTATCAGCTTTCCACCACGCATATATTTATCTCAGTGTATGATTCACAGACTTTTTATATTCTCCACACAACATACACTCAGTTTATGTATCAGGACAACAGAATGATGAATCTAAGTTTCAGTTGAAATGTTCTTCTGGTGTTATTAAAAAATACCATATCCACATGTATAATGGTATATTTCCTATACTAAATCAAATGCAAAGAAATAGTGTTTCCAATCAAGTGAAGCATCAGAAGTTTGTCTCTGTGCTCAGACAGGGTATTACACAAGAACAGGCTATTCTGGAAAGTGAGCAATTTAGTTCTGAGGTATGCGTGTTGTGTGTGGGTGCACACACATTGGTCAAATGTGATCTGTTCAAAGATCAAAAATGTCATGCACATGTTGCATCACTGGGATTCTGGCACGTTGACATAATTATAAAAGCTCCAATAGTTGTTCTGATGCATTGCCCTTTCCTGCATTTAAGTATTCTGAATATCTTGGAAGGTTTAACTTACTGAAAGACTGCTTTATTTACAAACTTATTATAAACTTGTTACTTATTATAAATGTTACAAATTAACTCAAATTTCCTTGCTTACTGTTCGAGAAAAATTCTATAACATAACCCTGGTGGTAAGTAGTCTCAATGGTCCAAGCTTTCTTCTCATAGCTGTGAAATCCATATGTTGCTTATGAGGCAAACTTTAAGTCTTTTTTTAAAGTATAAGGGCTAAAAACTAGGGTTTGGTCTTGACACAGTCTATTAGCAAGTTAAAAAACATTACTTTGATTCTTGTTATGATTAAATGGTCCTAGGGATACTGGCATCTTTATCTTTCACTTTACTGAGGACAACTGAGAACACAGAAACAAAGCAAGAGAGGGTCAGGGAAAAAAATTCCTTATAACACAGACAGCAAAAGTTTAATCTGAACAAATGTCTCCTATGCCCTGAAAACCAGAATGTCAAAAGAGTCAATGTTGAAGTGAAAGCCTGGACTGTGGATGTGTAGAGAGACATAGGAATTCATGCCTTACTCACATGTTACCTAGAAATACCTTTCACAGCTTAAGCAGCTTACAGGTGAAGACAAGGCACAGATAGTTTCATTAGGCAGTCAGGGGAACCAGCCTCAGTGATGAAGACTGGGGTAGCAGGAGGAAGATACAAATGACAAGCTACTTCAGCCATTCTAATATTGAGCCAATCCTCACATTCCCATGAGGCAGGGAAGTGGGCAAAGGTTTTTGGTTTAGAAAGGAAAAAAAAAGAAGTAGGTCTGATGTATGGAGAGGAATCCAGGCTGTCAGCTTTAAAATAAACTATTGGATGCACTGTGAAGAGAAATGAAGTAACAAGGGAAGAGTCTCAGGAGATTCACACAAAAAGGAAGGCAGTCAGCATAATACAATTTCTGAGAGCTAAAACACATGACAATTTTAATACCCACAGGAACCATTGGAGACCAAGGCTTATGTGTCATCATCATGCAAATGAAGGAAGAAGAGCAATAGGAGGCTAAAAAAATTGTATAGACATCATGCTCCAAGAATTGTGGGAGTCTCAACTTTCTCTTAGAGCTGTGGTAGAGGAAGCACCTAATACAGAAAAACAACTTGTGGCCTGGTACCAGAGAGGTAAAGACAATCTCTAGGTTTGTCTGGTTTTTGTTTTAAGAACATCACTATAAGTTTAAGCAGTACCTAGAAGATTGAGACCCTGATGAGGGGCTTTAGCTTTCACAGGCTAAGGATAAAGTGATCACAAATGCAGAGTAGATCGTGCCTACACCTCCTGCCCCAGCCTTTCAGTCTTTAGAAGAGGGGCTATACAAAAAATAAGGCAAAGTTTCCCCTGTCTGTGATTATGGTTGACAAACGCTATCTAAAATCATAAGAACCTGATGCAATGAGGTTAGATATTTGTGTTTGAGGTACAGAGAACAAAACAATGTAACTGGCCCATCTTTTATACTCTGGAAGAGATCCCAAAACCATTAGGATCAAAAAAATGAAAATGTTGAAACAAGTAGACTCAAGCATTTGCCAGCAAAAGCAATAAACTATTTTTATGGCTCCCTGAGGAAATGGGGGACATAATCAAGTACTAAGTATCACCAAGATATCTATGTTGACATTTCTCTGTTTCCTGCAGGCCCATGTATAATCAGAGTATGCTGCAATTGTATTTTGTTACTGCAGCTTAACAAGCAGATCATTATTAGGAAATCACTAACTCTCCAGTCACGTAGAGCTGAGAAAAAGATTAATTTTATATCTATGTATCTCTGTAAAAGATAATCAGAAAGAGATTGTGTGTGTTTGTGTGTGTACACACATTGCTTTACCATGAGTGAACATGGCTGAAAGAAGGTTGAGAGTCTCTAGATATAAAAATCAACTTCATAAGCAAATTTTTGCCAATTCAGACATACTGCTGTGCAGAGATCAAAAGCAATAAAGGTTAGCCTGAAAGAGTTTCCTGACACTCAGTTGCCTGTGTAAAAGTCTATTCCATCATTAAGGTTATTTCACACACACCAACACATCTTCAAAATATTCATCTTCTTCCAAGAATAATTCACTGTAACCCATATCTGGTGGGAATGCATTCCCTGTAAGACACTAGTACTGCAGATAGGTATGACAAAGCCACACCCTTTATGCGGTGCAGAGCATAAAGATGACTCTCAAAGCATAAATCTTCAAGACAAACCAAACAAGCAGAAGTGCCCACTTGAATTTTCTGAGCCAGGAGAGGATGCTACAGCCAAACCTGCCAGGCATGTCTGTGGAAGGTCACTTACAATCAGCCTCCTCTTCTCTTAATATATAACATTACATAATAAGCAACTAAAATATCAAAGGTAACCCAGGAGAAAGAATGGGGTGGCACTTCCCCAACAGAAATAAACCTTTCCACCAGTTTTCTTCTTCCATATTTTTCCTATATTTTCCAGAGAGTCCAAAACTGCAGTGCAGCCAGTGATGCCAACTCCAGTCACTGCTTCAATTCTCCTGTGAATATCCTTTCCTCCCAGCTGGTCAGAGAGCCCTCTGTGTTTGCCACTTTGAACTCTTCTAGGGAGCCTAACTTCTAAAGCATCAATTACACTGCAAGGCTAAAAGCCAATTAAAATAAGTTGGTATTCACTCGCTAGGAAGGCACTTTAAGAAGAACAGTCATTTTAAGAAGAGTCAGGTTTTCTCCTGGATGAGGAAAATCTTTTCAGGAGAAAGGTCATTACACAATCAGTAAGTACAATGAAGACTGTCACAAAGGAATGAGAAATAGGAAGGATTGTGCAGCAGTAAAACAACAGCAGAGAGGTACACGACACTTAAAATGTAGGTTCCCTTTCACTACTGAGGGACTTGATGTCAGGTGCTAAGAAATGCATGTGTGGGGGGATATAATTTCTTAGAATTAGTGTGGAAGCAATAGCATTCATTTTAATGGATTCTGAGTAAAAACCATAAGCTAGTCATATCCATGTGGGTCACTTGCTATTTTTAAACTATCATCAGTTACAACATCTCTCTGTTAGTAGCTCATATTCAAAGCAGTGGCAAAGGTTAACAGCAGTTTTCACGTTGAATCCAGTTCTGGAATGAATGGAGTAGCCTCTGAGCCTCAGAAGCAATAACTACATTCCCAGTGTGTTGGCACTGCTCATGGACTGCTTTGAGCTGACACAGGGAAGACTCTCACATGTAGGTGCCACCAAGACACATGAGCAGCTTTCTCTTCACCTAGCTACTGATGGCAAGAAGTGCAGGTGCACACACCACACTTCCATAATCAGCCAGCACATTAAAAACTGTCATCTTATGCACAGACAAGTTAATTGCATTTTAGAATCCTTTTGTAGCATGCTCCTTTGTTTCCATCCCTTTTATTGTTAGGAATAGTCCCCCAGTTTTATAATAAGATAGCAGGTGAACATGTCAAAAAATCTCAATCCTACCTTTTTTTTTTAAGTGTAAGTGAGAAGTGAAGACAGCTATGGAGAGGCATGGCATTCTGAATAAGCAGACCACTTTATTTAAACATTTCCATAAATCCAGCACACCCAGACCCACAGGTTTGCTGTTCAAACTGCCCTCTCCAAGGAGCTCACAAGGTAACAGAAGAGGAATCAGTAACACACTCAAATACACTTAAAATATGCAACAGGTATTCTGGTGGCTTCAGCTGCCTTTAAAACCATCTACTACAGATCTATTTCAACAAGGAAGAGGCATTTTGAAAAAAGCTACAAACAGAGAAAGTGGCAGCTATGGAGAAGTAGCCCAGGCTACAGCAAACCCACAAGTCCCACCAGGGTGGCATTAGGGCCAGGACCCTCCCTGGCAGCAGCTCCACCCCGTTGCTGAGCCATCGGGGACAGCAGTGTAGCCAAGCCCACAGACACCCCTGGCAGCAGAGCTGACCCACCAGAGCTCTGCCAGGAGAGGGTGTGAGCTTTCTCCATGTACCACTCACACATACATCTGCATCAAGAGAAATGAAGAGCTTCCACCCAGCCTTTGAAAAGCAACACGGAATACCAAAGCCATGAAGAAAGCATAAGAAGCCACACACCTCCTCTGGCTGAGAGCAGAGCTCATCTCCTCAACTTCAATTTAGAGGGAGCTTTCAACTCTTTCTCCCCAGTAAAAGAAAAAAAACTCCAACAGTTTCTTCCACCATCAGCTCTTTAGGTACTTCTAAAGTAAAGTGATTTGTCTGATTTCAGGACATGGAAAAAAAACACAAACCAACAGTTTCCCACGATTTTGCTTTTCTCCCTTCACACTTGGTTAATTGCAGGCTGAAGTGCTTTTTCATAGGGGAGAAAAAAGCAGTGCATTTTAGCTAAATTACCTATGTCTCATAGACAAAAAGATCTGAACTGCTGAGAATGACTGTGTATTCTTTACAACACTAGTAAAAAACCCTCCAACATAAACACTCCTCTAAAAAAATTGCATGTATCACATTCTTTCAATGTAGACACCACTTAGTGTAAAGCAGGGCAAGAAAGGCTACATTCAGTATTTAACGGGGATAAAGCTTTAATCCTGAGTCACAAATAAGTCCTCTGTGTTGGGGGGGAAAAAAAGTCTACAAGCTGGTATTTCTGGCTGTCAGCAAGGAAACAACAGACTTGAGTTAAATATTGGGTCTGTCTCAAGCACACAGGGACAGTTCACAGCCCAGTGCTGGACTCAGAGCATTCAGCACATAGGCAAGGAGAGAGCATCCATGGTGCATAACACCTGTTAAAGAGACCTAGATAGGAGCTACAAAATATTTCTACTTCTGGCCCCTAACAGGCCAAGATACATAGTTCTAGAATGCAAACTGTGTCCTCTAACATTTTTTCCTTTAATAATGGTGGAGTTGAGGTTCCTGTTTCAGATAGCTGGTTTCTAAATCAGTTGAGGGCGAAGCTGCCACCTCTACCTAATGGAGATAATGGTTGGGTGAGAATAGCTCCCTAGCAGAAGCAGGAAAAGGTTTCACCCAGCTCTCTAAGATGTTGTCAACTACTCTGCAGAGCCAATAGGTAAGGGGAACCCAACTTTCAGAAGGAAGGAGTGAGGGCAAGGGCTGCTATGCACCCACAAAGGGACTGAGGATATAAGAGGATCATGGCTAGCTGAACCATGACAATTTTCTGTCACAGGGAATCAAGCCTTCCCATCACTGCTTCCAGAGCTATCTCCATGCACTGCAGGAAACCATCCTGGCTTGGAGTCCAGGCCAAACCCTTGAGAAGGGAGAGTTTGGGTAAGTCAGAGGCAAGACTCACATCTGTTTCCAGTTGTGGGAGCACACAGAGCAGAGGTCTAGAGTTCTCTCCAGTCACTCTGTTAGTGAGCCCAGGACACACAGTAATTTATGAAGGTGTTCCACAGGTTGCACAGATACTCCTAAATGGTGCCCTGTACAGGTGACCCAGAAGCACTTCCTGCTGTATGGATAATTACTTTGGGTGAAGGCAATTTCAGTGTTCAGGTGTTCCAATCTTTCTATAGCACAGGAATTGAGAAGGTTTATTAAAGATGCCCTTCAAAGGAGTACAAATCGATAACCACTTCTATTCAGCACAATATTTTAAAATTTAATTTCTAAAAGAACAATATCTGAATTGTTCATTCTGTTTGAATGACCAATTACAGTTCATTACATAAAATTTACAATGCAGTATTGTGAGATCTGCAGATAAGTTTACACAGTAGTTGCCACACAGATTTCTGTTAACACAGCCAAAGAAACTTTCCCTTTCACCTTTCTCTCAGCATCCTTAAAACAAAGGCCTACTTTACCAAACAAAAAGGAGACAGGTGAGAACCCAGGCCTCTCTCCCATCAATCTCTTGCCAAAAACATAGATCCCCAAAAACTAAATAAAGAAGCACTGAGATATGGACACCATCAGCATCTGAGAAGTAATTCTGGGCATCCTGTTGGACTTGATAGCTTTTATATACTCCCTCACCATCTCCTTTTCTGTTTTCTCATCTGCACCAAGAGCAGAAGTCGCTAGAGTTGCTGCAGATGCTCTGCATCTACAGACCAGTTCAGTCCTTGCGTTCTTTCAGTAAGAATCATTGGCAGACCTGTTCAGAGACACATTTCTACTGCAAAGCAGCAAAGAAAAGTTGGAAGTGGTTCCAAAAGAAATTTTCTGAAGTGGACAAAGGAAAACCTTCAGATCCTACAGGGCCCAGACCTGTGCAACATTAACCTGCCATGGAACCACCTCACACTGACAACAAGCCTGTGCAGCAGACATCAGGTTACCTCCCCTCAGCTCAGCACACTCCAGCCAACACAACCAGAGCACCCACACAGGAGCAGAAGGCAGGCAGGTGTGTGAGCTCTGCAGTATTACAGACCTGGCATCTGTTTGTGAAAACTTTCTAAGTTAGATGAGAATAACAGGACATGCAGGGGACCACCTTCCCCCCTCAGCCTTTGTGTGGTCCCCACAATTACACAGTGCTGCAGAGCAGTACCAACTTTAACAGGTATGTCACCAAAGGCTTCCTCAAGCAAGAGAAATCCAAGTTCCCATTTCTCTATTCTTTGGCTTATGTCACGATCAGAGGGTATTCTGGTGCTGATTTGACAGAACTTCCCATGAAGATGAAGCTAACAAACAAAATTGAACTAATTTATCTTAATTAAATACACTATCCTTATAGAAACAAATTAACAAAACCCCCAAACCCACAGAAAGAACAACAACAACACCCCAACCCACAGAAACAAAGAAAGAAACCCAAAATCACTGCCCTGGGGACTGTAGATTGATTGCACTTCAAAGATATTTCAGAAACACCAGCAATTATAAGTTATCCAACCACCCTGCCTAAAGACCAGATCTGAAATACATGCAGGTTAATAAAAGCTATATAATGTTTCTTTTAAATTTCTCTCAAAAGAAGAATTTATAATTTTTCTACCCAGCCACATACCATAAAGCAAACTTAGAGAAAAGATTTGAATTACAATTAAAACATACTGAGCAGTCAAAAAGCTGAGCAAGACTCACTTTAAAAGCCTGTAACAAAGCAATTTAAAATAATATTCAGGAAGAACAAGCAGGTTGCCAGAGAAAGGATAATGTTCTCAAAACTGGCTGCTCAGTTATGATCCTAAATCTAGTATTAGGAGGCTTATGTCAAAGTGGCTTATTAAAAACCAAGACTGACATTATTTTGCTGGCAGTGGAGATGAGGTAGGTCATCTCTAGCTTGTGTAGATAGATACTAGAATTCTAACAGAGAGCACGGCAGCCAGATGAGCTAAAAATAGACCTTTTCTGTATCTACTCTGTGGATACAGAAACTTAGTCTGATACAGAGTATTGCAGAACAGATATAATGTTTTTATCCTGAAGATATACAGCTTCTCTCTCATTTGTGTTCCACAAAAGGTAACAGCAGTATTATGTTCCTCTTCAAACACTGTTTTTCTTTCACTGTACCCAAGCCCAGCTTGCTTTTACTTTCATCTGCAGCACTAGCACGTGCGGCCCACAGGGAAGAAGCTACCTGATAGGACTGACACCTATGCTGATTCATGGGTGGCCAGTTGCCTGAATTACCACTTATGAAAAGGGACAAAGTAATTGCCTATTGGCAGTGATACCACTGCATCTTCTGGGAGACAGCTACTTATCCGGGTGGCTGCTTCCTAAGGAGCAGAGTAACAAGGGCCCACCATCACCTCCCACCCTTAAGTCCACCTGAGCTGTCCAGGGGCATGGTCCATGTCCTGTTGCTCCTACTACTTGGTGATGCTTCTCAGTACAGAACCAAGAAGCCTGCAAAACAAAGCTGCCACTGAACCTCTTCAGGAAAAACATGTTGGAATACTTTATCCTCCAGCTCAGACCAACACTAAGAACAGCAAGCACCACGATCACTATCACTAGCTGAAATACATGTGTCAGCAAAGTTTCAATTCCCTTATTTCTCTGTTGCGGATTGGTGTTTGCTTGGGTTGTGTCGGATTGTTTTTTAATTGTTCCATAATAACTTGCATTAGCAATACTGTTACTGGAATAACTGGCACTTGCTGGTACTTAACTTCCACAGAGCAGCACCCTTGTTGCAGTTTCAATACTAGAATTCAATTCTAGTTAGCACTAATAGATATGTGTGCTTTTAGGACTACAAACTCTTTCTTTGACATATTGCCTTATGATTTTGTGTTCAAGGCAGAGTGATCAAACATATGAACTTTAAATAGATATACAGCTTTTTTTTAAAAGTGCATTTCTCAGATAGCAAGTTATCAGCAAAATAGAAACCCATCTATCAGTTTAACTGCTGTCTTTTAAACAACAAGGAAGGAAGAGGAGACTTAAGCCCAGTTAGCAGAAGTATAACAAAGTTACTACAGCACTTGGTGCGTTGTTCTTTGTGTTCTATATAAAGTCTGTGAAATGTAAAAGTGAAGCCAGGTCTCAGCAGAACTTTACCAGCACAGAGGTTAACCACATTAAGTAGGAACTGAACATACTAAACACCTTTCCAAGGATGTTTGCCATGAAAAGGCAAGAGTCAGTTTGTTTGGGAGGGAGAACAGCATGCATTTTGATATAATAAGGGGACTCATTTAGAAGGCAAGTATATTGGGGAACAATCTATGAAAGTAAAATTATTTAAGTGAGGGCACACCTAGAAAATGTAACAGTTTGAGCCAATTATTTTTATGGATGCTGCCAGTGGGGCTGAAAGAGATAGTGCCTTTCCCAAGACAAAATGGCATCATTTGCACATCAAATTGGGAACCTAACAACCTTTTCACAGATCATGAACTGCATGTTAGAGCAAACTAATTTGAGTTTAATGAGAGGCAGAATCTCTCCAGCTGAACAATTTCTCATTTCCCACGCAGCTCATCAAAACACATACCCAAATGCCCTTGATGCCCTGACACTTGTACTGCATGCATTAGCACACCCACATACACAAGATTTTCAGCATAAACTAAGCCACTAAAGTGATCATAAAAACATAATAAATGAACTTTCCAAAGGTGACACCACTAGGGTAATATCTAAACATCTTCAATACCCCCTTACCCTGTCTCTTTTCCGATCAATACACACAGTTAATCTACTGTCTCCTGGGCACTCTTCAGCTGCTAAGCATTATCATGCCAGTGCATAACTTACTTATGTGCCCAGTTGTTAATTCGCCAGTTTTCAGCAATGAGCATATGTGAAGTACACAGCAGTGCAGCAAAGAGATCAGTCACTAAGAGCAAATTGGGATGGTTTAAGGGAAGCATCAGCAGAGGAAAATTCCACTGCTTTGCAAGCAATCACACAGCTCTCAAGAGCAGTAGTACTCATGGGGGAGGAAATGCTTCACTTTCCCCCTCCCCTAGAGTGCTGAATTTCTCATGTGTGGCTACCCTCAACATGCTTATCCCGACCAACATCGAGCAGGTGCTTCAGTAGCCAATCACCAGCAGACAAATAATTTTTCAAATGGATGGCTGCTCTTCACGCAACCCACTGTGCTCTGCGTGGTGAACTGCGCACCGAGCACAGCCGAGGAGTTCCCCGCGGAGCGAGGGCTCTGCGTCCCCGGCTCAGGCTCACCTGCCGCCCTCTGTGCCAGGCACTGGCAGCACCAGGGGGAGCAGACCAGCGCCATGAACACCATCCCGCAGAGCCCAGCTCCTCCGGGCCATCAGCCCCACAGACACAGGGGAGACACACAGCTTCTCCTGAGGGATTTACTTTCCCCTTACTCACATCCACCAAGAAGAGAGGCCTGGAGTGGGCGAACTCAACTCGGTAGAGCCCCCGTTCCACCAGGAGGGCGTGGAATGAGCCGCAGCCAGTGTCAGGATGTCTGGTCAGTGTCACTGCGGTCAGTCGGGATCCGCAGACGCGGGGCGGCA
>NW_005054342.1:4394099-4411290 GCF_000277835.1 Geospiza fortis | reverse complement strand
TTTTTTTTAATACGACTTAGGAAAACTTACTAAACGTAAATTGCTGACTTGGAGGTTTTCATATCCAGGTACATATCCCACTGGACATTTGCTTCTAGGAAACAAGACAATTGTAGGAAATGAATAGAGAGCTAGTCAGCAATTTTAATTTTTTTTTTCTGAAAATAAAGAGAGCATATGCTTACTGTCTGAAAATCATCTCGAGTTAGGGAGATGAAGGAAAGAAAAGTCACTTTTTGCAAGGAAAATCAGCACTTTCTCCTTTAGCTTTCTTTCCCTTTTTCTTAAATGAGTCATAATCCCTTTAAAAGATGAAACAGATGAAACATTGAGCAGTGAAATTGTTTGGGTTTAAAGAAATACAAACAGCTATAAAACTATGTTTGTGTTTTCTTTTGGGGTTTTGTTGGTTGGTTGGTTTTGGTTTTTTGTTTTACCAGCTTTGGCAGGAGAGTGCTCTGCCTTTTTTCTACCAGAGGAATATCCCCCAGCCTCCAGTGGTGGTGTAAGCAGCGCTGACATTTCTGCTCCTGGGGCCTTTCTCCCAGAGCTATTTTCAATCACAACAACCAATATGTCTTTTAAGACATTATTTTGCATAAAAAGAAAGCACAATAACTTGGGTACCATTTTAAATTAGTTACATGCCAGGTCTTATCTCCTTTAGTGTTGTGCTCTTTCTTAACATTGTTGACATGTTTCTGAGGATATCTATTGGGATGCTATAGTCACAAGAAACTTTTATCTCCTTCTAATGCATCTGGAATTGTCTTTGTGTTATATGCTATTTTTTAGAAATTCCCTTTTATAAATATTTCAAGATGACAGCTATGAAAATCTACACTTCTATTTATATCTAGTCATTTTAAAGACAGTATTTATGCAAACTCTCCTTAACAATTTTAAAAATTCACTGTAATTAGGTGCAATTATATTTAAATATTTGATTGTGCAGGGCTGAAAATTTACTTTGATAGTGCCATCATTTGTAAACCTCTTAGAGATGAAAAGAAGTAATTTGCCTTGAAGACCTAGCTCTTAAACCTATGTGAACCATTAAAAATTACTGCCTCAAGGCTGACTTATGTTAAATCTCATTTTCAAAATTAACATTTCTGGTATGATGAGAGCATTATAGCACTGAATCTTTACTGTGTATCTTTAGGATACACAATCTACATACAATGTAACATATATCTTTAAGATACAACAACCTACAGGCCTCCTAGCAGACTAGAGTTATGCACTACAGTGCTAAGTATGTGTAATGCTAATAAAGTTGTAAAATAAAAAACTGGCTAGCAGTAACAGGCTCTCCTCTGTGGGTTTGGTTTTTATGTGCTGCGTAGCGCTGGGCAGAGTCTGTCACTATGTGATGGCACTTTTTAAGGAGACAATTTCCATGTATATTGTAATTTTATCCCCCTCTCAGCTAAGCTGCAGTCAGGGTCTTAAGTTACTTCCTGACAAGCCTTCCACCAGTAACCTGTGTTTTATCCTTCTACAGTTTACTACATACTATGCCTCTTGCTCTCCATGCAATCATGAGAAATATCCAGGCATTTGTTTTAGTGCTTAAGGATAGTAGGCAAACTTTCCTTTTTTTTTTTTTTTTCAGCTGAACTCTGTTGTTTATGGAGGAAAGCATATTCCTCCATGGTTTGATGCATCACTGCTACCCTCAGCTCAAGCCTTGGAACTCCCACGTTCACATTTACCTGGCTTTTTCACTGCTATCCTACTCCTGTAGCCTTGTACACGTATCACCTTGTCCTAGGAGTCTTTCTTCAATTATTTTTATCAAATTAAAAATATAATGTTCACTACTGTTGTGTGCAGAGCAGAGTATAGCTTATCCTTTCTCTGGACTGTGTGGGAGTAACTAAATCCTATATGCAAAAATGGTGATGGGAGCATGATTGTTTCTGTCTGTGCAGAGCATCAAAGTTTAATAGTGATGTAATTGACTTCTCTTCAACTCAGTGTTCCATCTAATAAGTTGTTGACAGGGAACTTGATCTGCAGAGCATATTTGATTTGTACAGGCCATAACTTGCTGTCTCTTTACACTCATGGAATGGTGTCATGGTGCATAAATACTTAAACTGATTCAAACAGCATCATCTAGAGTGTATGCTATCAACTAAGGAAAAAAGGTATCAGGTTGAGCTTCTTTATCCATCTTTGTAAACCAGGCTGCATCCTTGTCAGAGGCTTGTGTTGACACAGCTCAGCTCCTCACACTGGTGTAACTCCCAGGTCTCCATGCTCTTTTCAGTCCATTAGGAACATCAGTAATCTCACCTCAAGGGGTAGCTCCACCACTGTAATACCCCTGCAGTTACAGTTTTTGTTCCAGACTGTTTTTGGCAGGTCTCCACCTGCCTTCCTAGTCTGTTTTGCACTAAAACTCCATGTTCCCTACAGGTGGGACCTCTGCCTGACAGCCACCACGTATGTTGCAGAGCCTGCCTGCTTAGCAAAACTGTCATTCGATTCTATTCCTGCTTTCTATCCATTTGTTGATTTTGATCTGGAGCCAGGCAGAGGTCTTTGATCTGCTTGCTGTTTGAGAGGCCCATCTTGAGGCAGAAACAATGAGGTGTATTCTGGGAGATGGAAGGCCAAGTGGATAACAACAGAGGTATAAAAAGCTTCAAACTAAACTACAAGATGGCAATGAAATAGGTCAGAGGACAAAATGTAGCCATTCAACAGAGTTCAGCCATACTTGGAGGGATGTAGGAGGATTTTTGTATTAAATGCTAATAAATATTTACATTTGTACATAGCTGGTAATTGACTTGCAGGATTGAGTCACAAGAGTCTGGTCAAAACACCACAGAGACCAAAATGGTTCAGCCTACCCTTTGCCTACCAGTTTTGTCTAATTAAAATGTTCATTCTGCCAGAAGCACCATCAAAGAGTCCATTGAGCGTTTTTATAGCTTTGTTTGTCAAGAAAGTAATTGTTATCACATGAACTGATACAGACTTTGGGTTTATTCTTATTCCCAGAGCTGAATAATGTCACGTAAGGCAAGTGCAAGGCCCTATTTTCAATCCCTCTCTCTCCAACTGTTGGTGGCAACATCATCCACTCCTTGTCAATCACACTGGAGAACTGGTGCTCTATTGAGACCTTTTCTGTATTATGCAAGTCTGTTGAGACTGGCCCTTTGTGCTGCTGTAAGCAGCAGTTTTGAGATTTTCACTGATCTAACATGCTGCTATAGGACTGATTCTGGTAGAGAAAGGTCTCACTGTTGCTTGGCCTTATAAAAAATGGAAAATCAAGCAAATCCTTATCTTAATACATGGCATGTTTATGCAACTGCCTTTACATTTTCTAGTACATTAATCCAGAATGCAGTAGCAAGTTGATTAGCTGTCAGGTCAGCCTTGTAGAGCAGCTGCCATGTCAGCCACACTTCTTTCCCCCCTCTTTTTTCTCCTTTCTTCCCTTTTAAGCCAAACCCTTCCATCACTATGTTTTAAAATGCCAACCCATTTTGAACCTATAGCAGACTTCTGGCACCAGTGGCATCATCTTGTAGGCAACTCTTCTGTGTCTGTGTAAGATATCCACATACCCCAGGATCCCAGAAAACATGCCCTGTTGAGATGTGAGGTGTTGTCATTATAGTGCACAAGTTCTATTATCATTACATTGCAAGGGTTCCATACTGCTAGAGTTTCGTACCTCCTTGATGTTTCCTGGAGGCAGCTCCCCTAGGCACTGACTCTTCCTCATCCTCACAGTAGCCAACTGACTCCAGTTCCCACCAATCCACTCTTTTATAACACTCTTCTTATTGGCTACAGGTGTGGCCTGTTAACATCAGGCCTGCTCCTAATCTTTAGTAATTGGTTCAGCTGCAACTCTTTAGGGGATAAGATTACATTCTATACCACCTTCATTTACCCATACTGTATCCCCCTACAGTGAGGTTAAAGACAACTAAATGTTCTGCAATTGAATTCTGAAGAACATGTCATGTTTTCATTGAAAACCATTTCTTTTCAAATCTCCAGCTTGTTGGAAATGCTAACAATTGTGACACATTTCTCTGCTTGTACCAGTTCTGCAGAGGTGTCATAAAGCTGAGAAAATGTCAGAACTGCCATTTTCCATCAATGCAAGTGCAGAAATCATAATTAGCCTTTCCAGTAGACAAAGTCTAGCTAGAGTAAAAACTGTGTTATTTGCAAGACACAGTAGTCACTCATCGTGCAGCCACGACTCACAGCTTTTGAGTCATGATAAATTTTCAAGGTGTCTGAGAGGGATATGACTAGAAAATTTATCTATGTAAGAGTGCTCTGTCATCTCCCTTGTACCCAAACAGATTTATTTCCCCATCTAGCTGTATGTGATATCAGCAAGTGTCATTCTACTAGGGGCAAAGCAAGTTGTCTCTTTTTCCTCAGAAGGCAGTTCATTACCCTTTGCAGGTGCACATCAGGCTTATGACTTTCAAAGTTGTAATCACTCAAAGAAGAAGCTAAACAATCATTCTTCTCATCACTCATCACTTCCCACCATGCTCCCCATAAATATTAAAGCAAGTGAATATCACAGCTCAACAAGTGCCACAACTCAACCTGCATCAGAAAAGTCTGAAAAAACATTCTGGAAAAGAGTAAGTGAGCCTCAGTTGAGGCTTGTGATTTATGATTTAACCTTGTGAACAAAAGAAGGGGCTATGTGAACATCATTTGAAACTGCAAACATGCACATAGATGCTCTATTAGTGACAGCTGTCAGCTGACCACTACCAGAAACAGTGTCTGCAAAAGGTTTTCCTGAATGCAGTTCAGAAGCATAAAGATGGAAAGATTGGGAAAAATGTGGGTACAGTGTTGTGGCATTCAAATTTGTTGTAAAATATTTCTCTTCCATATTTACACAATTATACAAAACCTTATGACAAAAAAAAAACCAAAAAAAAAAAACCCCCAAAACCACCAAAAAACCCTTCCAAAGCCCCCTGTTCTCCTCTGGATAGAGAAACAGAAAGCCAAAATTATGCTTCATTAAATCTTGACTATGTTCAATATGTATGCCTGTAGGCATTGCACAGGCTAGAACATGAATCTTAGTAAAGTTATGCTAAGTATCCTTGTTTCATCTGAATGAGGCAGCCCAGAGGTGTGGTGAGACATTGCACAGAAAAAGATTAGGTCTGTCCTGAGAAGTATGTCTGAAGGTGCTTATTTTTACTCTTGTTCTGGAAAGAAGTGATCAAACAGGAGACTTCTAGTTTCTCCTACAGGAAAACAAATTTTCCTAGAAATATGAGATCCTAAAACACCCATGGATAAATGACACTCATCATGCTGGACAACAGCTCCTCTGCAGTTTAGAAAGAAGCCTAGAGGTCTGAGGTATAACTAGAAGTAAGGAGGTATGGGCTCTAATCCTGCTGAAAATGCTGAATTATTAACAGTGTACTAATAGAGTCAATTCATATAATCAAAGCAATTTTCTGCACAGATTAGAAATGACTAAGGGAGAGAAAGCATGTCAGATAACAGGCCAGAAAGCATAGGATGGCCAAGGTTGGAAGAGATCCCTGTAGTCCATTTTGCCCAACCCCCCTGCTTGAGTAGAGACACTTAGAGCATGTTGGCCAGGACCATGTCCATACAACCTCTAAACAATTCCAAGGATGGAGATTCCACAACCTCTCTGGGCAGCCTGTGCCAGTGGTCAGGCACCTTCAGAGTAAAAGCTGTTCTGATGATCTGAGGGAACATTCACTGTTTCAGTTTTTGTCCATTTCCTCTGGTCCTGCTACTGAGCACAGCCTGGCTCTACCTTCTTTACAATTTCCCTTCAGATATTTATAGACATGGATGAAATTATAAATAGATGATAAAATGAGATTAGATTATCAATTATCAATTATGAGATTGTGAATGTAATATCTATTTTAGCAACAACATTCATCTCCAGACTTTTCCATACTGGCAAAAGTCTGAGAGTGGTGTTTCAAAGCCAAACTTAAATTGTAAATTTGTATTACTATGGAAACGAAAAGCTTTATTTATGATTGACCAATACCAGTTCATTTTGAGTTCCACATAATTTGGGAAAACTCTGAGTCAGGGAAGCAGAAGTGGCTGCCTAGCTGGAAGATGAGGATTAGACATAAGTCCAAAACAAGACCAGGTGATGCCAGTACTGAGAGCTGGTTGTTCCTTTCCAAGAATAACCAAATTTGGGCTGGTCAGGCAAGTTTTAGCTTCTGGTGGAGTCTGGCTAATACCAGTGTGAAGCTCTAAAGGAAAACATGCTGGCTCCAGCAGTAGAAACCTTCCACCACAGGTCTGCACCTATTGGAAAAATTATGATAATAGGTCTGGGCCAAGTTGTGACAGAATGAGACATCTAACAGCTCCTATGGACATGGAGCTTTCATGTGGATGATGCAGATAGGGCTGTTTTTTGTTTGCTTGATTGCTAGGCTGCTGGTCAAAGGCAAAGAGGAGAAAGATATAAAAGACTGAAATCAAAAGACAGAGGGTGGTTGTCAGCTGCTTCAAGGTGCAATCAATATAATTGCAGGCTGTAACCTCAAGATAGGAAATATCCAAGACAGATGTGTTGGTGGAATCAGCATCACAATAGTCAGGTCAGACATAATTGGTATTGAAGGAACAGATGCCACCTACAGTATTGTAAGGAAGGATTTGATGTTATACTCCATTGTCTTTACCTGTTTATTCCTTATTTTAGTAAATAGAGTAGTTCATTCTATAAAGAAGGTTTTTCATGTTAATATTATTTACATATTCCCAGTTCCTCATGCTTCCCGTGTTGTGTGCTAGTCGAGATAAATTCCAGGTTTGGGCAGGAGTGTAGGTGGGGTGATCTATTGTGGTGTAGTTACCACCTGCATACAAAGCTGGGACATCTAGAGGCCACAGCAGTGTCTGCAGATACTGTGAGTACAAATACATGTACTAGATGTGGGTATTAGAGCATTTTCCAAAAGCAGCTTAGATAATAAGTACATCTCATGACCTCTAGTGGTATTAAGCCCGAGGCACTGTCAAAGTCACACGTAGCAGTTTCATGCTGCTGAGGAAAAGCCAAGGTCACAGAGGAACTACCACATGTGTGGCAGCTCTGTGCTGCTGTACCCCACCTTACTGCCAGGTTTATGCCAGCCCCAATTTTGGCCCATTGCCATGGTAAGAATGCAAAAAGTTTTTAATTCAGCAAAAATTCCAAACACTCAGCAGAGCGAATGTTTTGCAGCAATGTTTTCACTGTCAACTAATAACACATTGTCATTAATCTTTCCTGGTGTCATGGTTTAACCAGCAGCTCAGCCTGACCCAGCCACTTGCTCACTCCTTCCACAGTGGGATGGAGAAGAGAATCAGAAGGGTAAAAGTGAAAAAACTCTTGGGCTGAGACAAATACAGTTTAATAGGGAAAGCAAAGGCTATGCAAAACAAAACAAGGCGTTAATTCACTGCTTCCCATGGAGAGACAGGTGTTCAGTCATCTCCAGGGAAGCTGGGCTTCATCACACATAACAGTGACTTGGGAGAACAAATGCCACCACTCTGAATGTCCCCCGTCTTTTTTTAGTTCTGCCCAGCTTTACATCCCAAGCATGAAACCATATGGTGTGGCACATCCCTGTGGCCAGCTGGGGTCAACTGTCCCAGCTGTGACCCCTCCCAACTCCCTGTGCACCCCCAGCCTCCTCCCTGGTGGGGCGAGGAGCAGAAAAGGCCTTGACTCTGGCCAAGCACTTGCAGAGCAATAAGGAAAATATCCCTGCGCTATCAACACTGTTTCCAGCACAAATGCAAAACACATCCCTGTCGCCGGTTGGCCACAAGGTTTTCGGGGTGAAGGAAGAGACGAGATGGGCTCCATGATCAGAAGGCTTGATTTATTATGTTATGATATATATATATATATATTATACTATACTAAAAAGAAAAAGAAAAGGAGAGTTTCCAGAAGCTGCTAACTACCTAAGAATAGAAAGTAAAAGAATGATAACACACAAGCTGGCCTTGACAGACTCCACAAGCCAGCTCTGCTGTGACTGGTCACTGAACCAAAACTTCCCCAGGAGACCAATCACAGACCCACCTGTTGCATTCCACAGCAGCAGACAATCTATTGTTTACATCTTGTTTCTGGGGCCTCAGCTTCCCAGAAGGAAAAAATCCTAAAGAAAGGATTTTAGTGAAAAGGATGTCTACGACACATCCCCGCATGAGCTACCATAAAGAAAATTAACTCTATCCTGGCCAAAACCAGCCCACCTGCTATTATCTTCATGTAGAGAAATAAGGAACATGGAAGCACCAGTGCAAGAAGGAATGACAATGAGAACCAGAAGGTAAAATTGGCAGTGCTTTCTCTGCAGTGACTCAGAAAGTCAAAGAGGAGTAAGGGTTTCTGTTAACATCAGCAGAAGAATAATGTTCTGACTCCCTGTTTCTGTGGGTTCTGTTTCATAGAAGAGGTGCAGCTGTCATTGCTGACATCCTCTCAGAGGGTCTGGAATCCCCACAGCTTGAGAAAGAAGGTAGAAATGATCTGCTGCTGCTGCCTGGGATATCACTTTGACCGCAGGCAAAGGCAGGACCAGGTGTGCCAGAAAGAAGTTATTGACATGAAGATGAGGTGGAAATGGCAACAAGTGTGGCAACAGAAGACACTGAACACCCAATCAGCTGTGTGGTTAGGAAGACAGGCTTTCCCACAGAACTGGTTGGAGAAGCCATCTCTCATGAGCTGCTGATGCAGCCTCTGGGTGCAACAAACAGGAGGTTGCTGGACACCTTGGGACAGGCAGGTTAGGTTCTTTAAAGCTATAGAGCCTGTTCCCATGGTTTCCCTTCTCAAACATCATGTTCTGTGGCCCCTGAGACATGCAGAGCGTGCAATAAGTCAGTCCCCAACAGCCCATCCAACAAAATTATTTCAGCGCTCTGGTACAACTGAGAGAGATGCACTCACATTTTGATAAAGTGCTCATGATGGAAGGCGTATGTTGTGTCATTTGCTCTTAAATTTGGTTTCACTCCAATTCTGGTGTTTGGGGTTTTCTCTAGTGCACTTCTTTTACATTCATGGCACCAGGTTATTTTGATGTTTTCTGTTGGAATATTGGAGGACACAAGACAGATGATGGACTTTGGACCTGGTTAACATAAGAGATTTGATAACAGGATGCCTTGGCAAAAGCAAACAGAACTTTGAAAATTAGACCTAGATTACAAGAAGATTAAATCAAACGGGTTTACTGGAAAAAGAAAATCCCATTAAACTCTGGAAGCAAGAGATATTGTTATATGCATGTTTGTGTATGTGATATTGACCTAATCATTGTAGTACACATTACTAGTCTCCCTGAAATAGTATATAGGTGCTTGTATCCCACAATAAAATCAGATTCTGATCACCAAGTCAGTCTCCCCGTCTCTCTCCATCGCCGACAGTTTTCTAAATATATTCCTGTTGCTTTCTATTATTTACCCTTTAGTCCTTTGGTGTGTAAACAGAGAGAGGGACTTCAAAGTAAATTATTTTAAAAAGAAATAATTTCAAATAGGCAATGCGATATTGACCTCAAGCAAATTTAATCCAGAAAACTAATATTGAGTTTCCCATAAGTTATTTAAATTCTAACATCTTTTTGTATGCCTGAATAGGATCTTAAATGGATTTGTTTCGGGATATCATCCAGGGTTATTTACTTACTATATTTATCTCAATAGATATGTCACCTTTATAAATAACAAGTGAGTATAATCTAACCAGTTGTTTGAAGCTGAGTTGTTATAGCAGCCGCCTCTTCAATGTGTGAATTGATTTGATCTTTCATTGTGTGTGTGTGAGCTGATTTGACTTAGCTGCTTTCCAGATGTAAGGCATTTCTGGCATGGATTGTGGTTTCATTTATGTATAGCACCTATAACTTAGAGAGAACTCCTGGAAATAATCAATGACAAACAATTGAACATAAGAAGTATAATTAACCTAAACCAGCCTTGCCTAAAATTTTGGTGTTTATGTCTGTGTTCATCACTCTTAGTTTGCTTTACTAAGAAAAAAAAAAAATTGGGCATTGAGATAGGTTAGCCATGGATGGTTAGCTACCACCCAAAAGTGCTCATCAGAGATTAATTGCCTCCCTCACATTTTTTTCCACAGCCTACAAAAAGATTGCTTTGGGTGATGAACTTAGAGCTCCATATCTGACTAGTAGACCTACCAAACTATGGCTGAGGAGGTCTACCCAGGACTCTAGTTTGTTTGGCAGCAGCGGATTCCAGTGAGCTGTGAACTGAAAAAGAAAAATAAAAACACTTTTTGATCACTTACCTGAAGATGTTCAGCCACTAACAGAAGTACAGGAGAGACAGATTTTTCCTTATATAATTAAAACCAGAGACAACTATTAGATTGTTTTTCTGGGTACATAGGTCCTGCTCAATAGGTCTGAAACAGAATAAAGTGTGAGTCCCAAACTCATCTATCATTATTGGATTTTGGTTCTTTATTTTTTAATTTGGCTTTGTCCTGATGCCTCTCTGAATGAAAGTTTTTAGAGAGGTTACTGCAGTTTGAATAACCCCTGAGCTCCTAAAAAGAGAAGGATTGAAAATCATGAAAACATCAGAAAGTTGAATGAGAAATTACTTAATTTGCCTTAAATCAAAGATATTCACCATTTTTACATTACTCAGTGGCCAGCTCTGCATTAGTTTCTCATTACTTGGCTATGCTTCCCCTCTTTATTCTTTTAACTCTGGACCAATTTGCCTAACTACATGCAGGTCATGTGTAGTGTACTTAACCTTGTTTATGACCACAGGACTCCTTCATGATTTCACCTTACAATATTAGAATTTATGCTTCTCTCTAGTGAATAAGCCTATTTTGCAAGAGAACATATCTTTCATTCCCCTCCAGTTCCTCTGTGTCTGAACATTTTATTTACTGATTTCTATACTGAACATTTTCACTCCTTCAGTGCAAAACACATTATTTGAAAACCAGTCCTAGTGTGAGTCTTCCTAATAGCCAAGGAAATTCTAGAGTTTAATCTCTTCCCAATAATAATTACTTCAGTATTTTCTTTCCATCTGCTGTCTCTGCAGTATCCCTTGCTATTTTGAATTATCAACAGTTTAACTAATTTATTCCTCAGCGTCTTACAGTGACATAGCACAATTTCCAAAAACAGTGTCTAGAATGTTAATTGCACATTCTGCTGAAAGACAGAAAGGGAAGAAAAGGCAAAACAAATTGAATCCTGTGTTTGTTTACTTTAACAGCAGGATTTTTTCACAGTTAACACTGAATATTTAAATGTGCAGTTTAGATCTGATTCACTGGCTCATTACTATGCCGATGAAATTTTATAAAGTCTCAACCTGTGAGAGAGCTGCTCACACTTATAGATTCTTTTGTAATTCCCTAAAGTTAATGTAGGCAGACTACTGCCTTACTGCAGCCCTTCAGTAAATTTTGGCAGGATTACAAGGTTCAGATCAGTGATTTTTGTCTACATTTTTGTTGAGGATCCCACTTTTTTCCAGTCTCACAGGGAGCATCAGGCAGCCACTGTTCACACCCACAACAGCAATGCACATGGCAGGTTGGTGCCAGAGATAAAGACATCCCACAAAACTAATGTTAAGAGCTTCAGACTGGAAGAGCATCAATAAACTGTGCAACAATGTAAAATGAAACTTCAGATAGACAAATTATGATGAATTGTGCAATAGCAAATTAACACATTGCCACTTCCAATTACCCATTTTTCATGGTCTGCTACACCAGAACTAGGAGGACAGCCTCTACCCCAGGTCTCAGCAATCCTTTTTCCACAGTAGCAGCTGAAACAAACAGCGAAAGAGGATTGGTATTATGTCAGACACTAAGCAAGAACCCCCCCCCAAAGAAACAGAATGTACAGTCAAAAAGGCTCTAAAATGCCAAGTGATAAGAGCAAGCCACTTTTATCCAAGTGTTTTATGGACTTTTCTGCATTAGGACTATGACAGAGGGAAACTTTCTATGAGCCTACTTTTGCAACAATGCTCCACTCAGCACCCCAACGTCAGATGCTAGAGAGCTGGACAAAGTAACTGGAGACAGATGCTGGCAGATGATTTTGTAAATTTTAACTCAGATACATGGGGAAGCAGAGCACCTCTTACTTTTATAACAAAAAAAAAAAAAAAGATAACTCTAAGCTTGGGAAAAATTTAAGGGCTGCTGGGCTATAATGCAGCAAGCTGTTAAAACATATCTTAATTTAAACTATGAGCCCAACTCTGCACTCCCTCAAATCCCACTGAAATCTGTAGGTTTTAGCACGTGCACACATGCCTTGCTGAATCAGCACTGCAGCTTGTTTTCTGAATTGTTGCCCTATTAAGCATGAATTCAATACATATAATTCATAAACTTTGATGTAACTACATTGCATTTTTCATTTAATATTAAACTGAAGGGTCTGTCTGCTTCAGCTGGAAGCTCAGATGGACATAAGGCTTTCTGGCAACCTGAATGTTCGGTAATACCCTCATTAAGGCAGCTCTCTTCATATCACAAAACTGGATCTCGGGTATAGACTCTTGTGTGAGATGTATCACCCTGTAAGTGTTACATAAGAATATGCTTTATAGCTGAAAACTTAATTGTGCTCTGTTGGGTAACTGCACCCAGTACATTAGCTGCCCTTAAGCCAATTGTGACCTTTCCAACTGCGGAATTTCTGTCTCAGAGATGGCTTGAAGAAAGATTCAGAATTAGTGTGGGGTTTGTGTTGTGCATTATGCTGTCCTTTATGCTAATATTAGGATATAGTCTTTCATTCCTTCAGACAACAATATTTAATTTATGCCTTTTAAAAATTATTGACTATTTGGATCTTCAGTAAAACACACTTCTAAAATGACTTGTAGTTCTATGTAGTGCCTTTTAATAATGATTTAAAACACTGTGCTGTCTGTCTGCATCTCATGCACTGCATAGAACACTGCTCACTTTGGTTCCAAGCACCAGCAACAGGAAAAGATCTGTAGACAAGCTGTAATTTCTTACAGGGAAGGTAATTTTTGTTGGAAGTATGTGGAAGGTAATTTTTGAACAAGCAGCTTAGCAAACATTAACTATTCAGTTTGGCTGTTTGTTCCTTGTCCTATCAGGTAAGTTCACAGTAACCTGGGGCACAGGCACACCTATCCATTGTTCCCACTTACAGAACCCCAGCATTAAAGCTGCATATCACAGATTCTATACTAGGGACATCTACCCAAAAAACTAAAAAAAAAAAGAGTGCATTTCCTTGTTGAACAGCAGTAATGTGATTTAGCACAGTTACTGGTGACCAGGGCTAATTTCTGTATGCAAGGAAATGCTGAAAAGCCATATATTGCTTGAAAATGGGGAGGACATTAGTCCAAAATAACCATTAGTAATGCTAAAAAGAGGATTCTAGTACATCTTATCACAAAATTAGCTATTTTATTTGTTCTACCCTACTTGTTCTCAAGTTGCAGAGCAGCTTCTCTTGGTGTTCAGTCTGGCAAGAATATCCAGCAGTAGAGAATCTGCTAAAGAGACCAAAGAAGGGTAATATGATCTCATAGTATGTAATGACTCTGTGTGAAAATCCTAGTCTGTATATTCATCATCTGCTTCTGAAAAAGAAAAAAAAATAAAGGGAAAAAAAAGGAAAAAAGTATATGAGACTGAAATGCACAGATGTCTGATTGAAATGGTTGTTTTACACATTCATCTGTTTCCCAACACAATTTACCAAGTCTGTGCAAGTATTTGTGCTGGGCAAGGGTTGTTTTCTGTGACAGCTCTGTCTTAAATGTCTATGAAAACACAGCCTCAGAGAGTGAACCCAGCAGTAAAGTATCCTTCCCTTCCTTTCAGCTGAATACTATGTAATGAATTGAATACTATGGAGGGATTCATCTGTAATTCACACTTTTGTATGAGTATAGGTTAATCTAATCTTAACTAGGAATTCTTTCCAAAGCTTTATATCAATTTTAGTAAGTTGCTAGGATCACAAACACAGGATTTATAATCTTTCCTGATAGAAAACATGAAAGGAGCTTTTAGAAAGTATTTAAGCTCTTGTTTTCTTTATTTTCATGCCTTAGAAATTGTATTGTCAAGGTCTTCTCTATAACCAACAGGATTTAAAACCCACTTTAAACAAAACACACTTCAATTTTGTCATAAAGGTATAATTACAAGAGCTTTAAGAGACACACAGAGAATACAATGAATCTCACAAAGAAGAAGGCTGTGAGAGCTGGCTTTGTGCATTTTGTCAGGCTTCCAACAACACCAAGACAAACAGATTCTAGCCCATGATAGGAGAAGTGCAGATGTGCACACAGTGAGCTCTTGCTTCCTTAAGATACCTGCTCAAGACCTGGGCAGGTTTCCAGGTCCTGATGTTTACTGAGAAATCCCTCTCTGTGCTCTTGGGGCAATGCAGAAGACTGTCAAATGAAAGGGGGAAAGGGAGTTAGAATCTTATCTGCGGGCATGCAAGCACTTCCAGGCGGTGTGGGGATGAGAGCCAGTCACAGCCAGAGACACAACCCGTACAGGTTCTTTGCCTATCTGCCTGAGAATGGCATCATTGCCCCCCTAGGAAGGACAGCAGAGATCTGAAAGGCTCCTTGTGAGCTGTGTGTGCCCAGAAGTTACCAATACAGCAAGTCTCACTGAATACCTTAGAATATGACCTTTACACAGAAAATGTTTTACTTTTCAGTTACCTAGATAGCACTTCTGGAGATCACAAAACTCTGTATTAGACTGTAATTAGATATATTTCACAACACCCCCATGAGGGAAATCACTAATTACAGCAGTTTGTTGAAATTAAGGTGAATGTAGTCATGGTTGGTAGTGACTATGATACTATTGGAATTTTGTATTACTACACTTCAGGCTATGATTGTATCAGACCTCAGAGGCCAAGAGGGTTGGGTCTGGCTGGCAGATGAATAGAGAATGAAGAACTGAGACATGCATTTGGGATTTCTTAAGAAGTTACATGCTTATAAATTACAAGTCATATTAATTTGATCAGGAGTAAGTACTCTGGAGCTTTGGTGTCAGGAAACACCCTAGAGCTTGAGAGGTTGTGCTATGCCAGAGAAATAAAACCTACAGCCTTTCCTGATCAGCTGCAGTCCTAATAAAATCCTGTATTTTTATGGGACTGATAATTCTGCAGGACAAGTATATTGATCATAGCAACATGGGAAAATCTCAACTCTGAAACTTGCATTTGCCTTACATCTCCTCATTAGTGATGTAAAAGTAACTTTATTTTTCTTGCATTTGAATACCTTTTAGATGCATTCCTACAACAGTGGTGAGATAGTTCCATTAGAGAGCTCAGTGCATCTCAGCAGTGAAAGAAGTCTCCTTACACTCACAGACTATAAAGTTTTCTGTTACAACAGGTAATCCAATAATTGATATGAGATAAAAATGTTCTAGTAACATAGTTTTAGGTTCTGTTAGTTTTAGCTTAATCAAATGGTATTTTAGTTTTTAACAAAAAGGTATCAAATATTGCTTTGTATTCCTTCTATTTTTTTTAATGGGTGCACAGAAAGAGGAGCCTGGTTGCCTAAAGGCTGCAGAACTTTGCTAATCTGTATGAAATACAGATGTCTGGGAGGGCTGTTAGACTTCCAGAGAGAGAGCTAGAAGAGGTGAAGGTGAGGTGTATCAGACTCCTGCATTAGCAAACAGTCTCAAACTGTCCTAGCTGGACACACTATGTGTCCTGGTTTGAGACAAAAACTGGGGGGAAAGAGCTGGTGCACAGAGGATTAGATGAAGATCAGCAAACTAGTGCCCAAGAAAATGGCATCGAGCAAATCCACTTTTCAGCTGAGATGTAAAACTGTGCTTGGTGGTGTTGAGGGTAGCTATTGGCCTGTAGCTTCAAAAACTCAGAGCAGGCTTCACTACTGCCCAGGCACATGGTTTTGAGGTAAAGATGACGCCAAAACAAGTGTCAGTCACACCTCCTCCTTAGCAACCATTAATGAGCACTTGGTTTCACTTCCTCCTTCCTGCTGTCCTCGGGGCCCTGAGCTGGACAAGCCTTTCAGTCTGCTCAGCTGGCAGAGCACTGCTCTGCCACATTTCCTGGCTTCTCATCTCTTCTGCTCCTACAGCAGCAATGTCATCCCTTGTTTTACACAGAATGTCTCAGAAGTTTTGTTGGTGGGTACGGGCCGGGTGTAGGTGGCCAGGTGCTGGCAGCATAGGCGGTCTCTGTGAGGAAACAGGGCTGTCCCATGCTGGACACAGCCACTTCCAGACAGCTCCAACAGACCCACCATGGGGAATGGCTGAGCCCCTCCAGTAACACCAGCAGCACCCCTGGGAAAACATATTTAAGGAAGAGAAAACCACTACGTACCAGTGAGAGAGAGAGAGAGAGAGAGGAGTGAGGAGAAAAAAGTGGGGAATTCCACTGTGAGCAGAAAGGTCAAAAAGAAAGAGGGGATGGAGCTGCTGCAGGTGCTGGAGCAAGGATTTCCCTGCAGCCCACATAAAGGACCACAGAAGGTGCAAATATCTGCAGTGTGGCCCATGAGGGACCCCACAACAGAGCAGGTGGATACTTTCTGGAGGAACTGAACAAAGCATCAGAGACAACTTTGAAGTATTTCAGCTCAACCACAGGAAAAAAGTCTGTAAAATCTCGGAAAAAATGTTTTTGACTGGTCAGACAGTCTGATAAAAAAAGTGTGAGTTTTTACTCTGGGAGAAAAAAACAGCCAAAGAAAACCAAGCCGAACAACAAACCCGCAAGCCACAGCCAGTCGGAAGCCCGACTATCTATTTGCAAAGGGAGCACAAAGCAGAACGCTGGGGGCTCTTACGCCGCCGCTTGCCGTTGCTGCTGCCCTGAAACAGTTGCAAGAAGCCGGGTCTGCTGGGGCAGCGCTTCCAGGGCGGCGAGAAAGGCGGTGGCACGCGTCCCGAGGGGACCGCGCCGGTGTATCCATAGGAAAATGACGAAACGATGTGATGCAGGATTAGTTGGTTTGTATTTACACCCCGAACCGGGCGGTTTGCCTCCGACATGCACAGCTGAACCCGCACACGGCTCCGGGCGGAACACAGGTTTCA